>NW_009613747.1:0-11383 GCF_000690535.1 Cariama cristata
TATCCAAGACGGGCACGACGTTCCGCCCCGCGCCGCAGCTAGCATTGATTGACAGGAGTGTAATCCAATCTGACAGCAGTCTGTCCTGAGAGGGAGAGGGTGGGGAAGCGGAAGCGGAAGTCGCGTACAGACCTGAGGCGGGCCGGGCCGTTGCGGGGCTGTGCCTTTCCCGGTTGTGGGAGCAGGCCTGGCTTCGTGTGCTGCACCCCCGGGCTCTGGGTCTGGCCGTGCCGCCCAGGGTTTCCGTGTGTTGCTTCATTTTTTTCAGCTGGAAAACACGTTGTTAATGTTACTCTGTGAATGGAGAGGGTACTTAACCCAGTGCAGTTCTGAAGGGCGCAGCTCCTTAACGGCATTTACATTTCTCCTTGTGTGACAACCAATGGCCTCATCAGGCCTCATCCATGAGTTCCTCCCACTGTCCCCTTCTCCATTTCACTGACAGACCTTTCTTAATGTGCAAGCGTTAGGGATGCCGAATTGGCAGAGACCCATCAGGTGCTCGGATCCAGTCCTTGCTATCCAGGGACCATCTCCAACTCCCTTCTCATAAAGGGGTTGAATGCAATCACAAATACAGCTTGTTTGTTTGTCTCCCCTCTTCCCCCTGGGAGGCTGCTATAGGCCTGACTGCCCAAATGACTAAACCTCTTAAATTTCCAGTTCATCCATACATACTGGCACCTCTTTACACCTTTTTTTCTCATATGCAAATAATACTGATTACCTTGCATGAATGCATTTCCCTAGCGCTGTGCTTCATGCCTCTTGGATTATTTATGGGAAGCAGTCATTTCTTCTTCCAACATTTACTTTGCCTTGCTAAACAAACCACGCTCTTCTAATCGTCCCTCATTAGAAAATCTTTCCAATGCCTTATTTGCAAACAGCGTGGCATCAGCGTGCAGGAGAATCTAAAAATACTATAACAAAGAATCCTTTTCTGAAGAAATCTTCAGTGTTGGACACCCTGGCCGACAAATGTCCCTGCACTGTTCTCAGATAAATGTGGGTTGGAGCAGCCCGAGGTCCAGCATCAGAACTTGCTCACACACCAGGCTGAAAACTGGACTTAACCAGGTGGGACTCATCACCCATTCATAATCTATGAACCAGCCTCTACAGTGATAAGGGCAGGCTTTATTTCCTTCAAGAGAAACTACATATAGCTATCACTGGGAAATAACAGAAACATTCCTTTAATGGAGCAGTAGAGAATCAATGCAGGCAAATACCAGAAGACAAAATAGCCAATACGGAGCTCAAAGTCGTTGGCAGAAAATAAAGAGAGAATTATCATGAAGTCTTTTCTTTCTCCTGCTATCCCAAAGGAAGAAAAGTCATGCACAACTTGAGCCCTTTAAATATAACAGAATTATTGCAATTTAAACATGCTTTCTGCTTTATGTGTGGATCTATGAGATTTATACAGCACAGCTGCAGCTATCGTTGGTGCATTTCCAAACGTGGCTCCATCCATTACTGTCATCTTTCAAATGATACGGCATAGCGCGTGATGCTCAGCCTGGGGCCAGCCAAAATGGTGTTAGCTGTGCTGTTAGTGTGCATAATAATCTCATCTGCTATTTAATATTAAAAAAGAGGGGAAAAATATGCTTTATTCTGTAAAATAAGTTTCTTGTAAAAAATATTTCTAGAAAGTATGTTCTGGAAAATGAAATTGAGATCCCTAGGAGTGTATAACTGCTTAAAATGTCAATGCAACATGTATGTGAAAAATGCCCTTTCCTTTTGGTCTCTACAGAGCCCATCATTTCTTCATCATTTTGATCCAGACTCAGTTGGGCCCTGACAAAAATAAATAGAATACTTAGTTTCTCAACTTCTCAGGGGGTTACGTCTGTCTTCCAGAAGACCAATGGACAGTAAGTATACCTTGTCCTTACATTGCTCCAAAGAGCCAAAGAAAATCAGTCTTTTTCAGGAATGGTGCTATAACACGGCTACAGGATCTGTTGTCTGCATAACAGTGTGTGTGGGGGTATGCCTCGTAGCAATGAAATTTCCAGTCAGGGTTATTTTCTTCTTAATAAATTAATAAAACTATTTGCAACTTATGGAAAAATCAACTGCTGTTTCACAATCTGAAGGCATAAAGAAAAAGAGAGGGAAAGGAATGCCATGTTGAAACCAGCGGAACAATGAGTCAACTCTGCCTGCTGAAAAAAAGCATTAAATTTTATGCCAGCCTTTTGCATTCAAAAATTATGAATCACACCCTTCACTGTCTCCTCACCCCACGTGATATGGTTTAAGATTTCTTCTTGCCAGGGGTAAGCTAATGAAAAGTAATCGTTTCTGTAACAATAAATAACAATACAAAGCACTTCAGGAACATTTTTTGCTGGTTTGCAGTTTTCATGGGAATTGAGAGTGTGGGCACAGAAGCCAGTCATTTGTTTTTTAACATGGCAAGAAAAACATTTTTACTTTCCCAAGTTTTCCTTCAAAAAATTTTAAAGCATACTGACTGTTTTCAGGGTTGTATTTGCATTGTCAGAAGGTTATAGAAGTTTGCATTAGCACTATAATAAGAATAGAGCAGTTTTTAACTAATAAGGAGAGCACTAGCCAAAGTTTTTGTAGCTCTGGCTTCCTTACAATACCTATACAATCATATATATAAAATATTGAAGGCAAAAATGCTGATCGCAGTGTAGTCCAATGTATAGCTTGGTATAGTTCCATCCTGTAATCCTCAGAGAACAATCCCTAAAACTTCCTTTCCGCTGAGAAATGGAGTTCACAATTCTGATTCCAGAGGAAAGATGAGCAACACGCTTCCTTTGTTTCACAGAAAAATCTCAGTAGTCCTGTCATTTGAGAAAAATACTATTTTCCAACCTGTAATTTCCTTTTAGTCACAGATAAATAATTCAAAATGAAAGCTGATGCTCACCTGTCTTGCCCTTGCAAGCAGATTTCAATCTACTGCGTGGTAATACAGTGCATTATAATACAGTACATCGTACTCTTCCCTGTAGTTTAGATTTACCTACAAAATGCATTTTTTACCAGAAAATTCACTCTTCCACTAATCAGTTGGAGAGCTGTCACGATTCTGATACTAATTTCACACCGGTATGGATGATTGCATAGCGTGCCAGATACAGGACATGCAAATGTATACTCTAGTACAGTGTTGTGCATCATTATTTCTAGACTATTGTCCCGTTAGAATTAATTCTTCCCAGTGACTTCAGACAAAGGGCTTAACCTTGGGGAAGAGGCGAGGAGACAGCCCTTGCAGAGCTTCTTGAGGACTGTGCCACCAGCACGGACATCCCTCTCCCCTAGCCTGCCAACTCTTTGCCCGCAGTGGATTGTGGAGGACGTATGGTGGCCGGTCTGATGCTCCATGCCTCGGTGCCTAAGATGAAGCCAGGCTGTAAGAGATTCCTCTCTTTACAAGTACACACCAGGACCTACGTATAAGGCAATCCTGCACTACAGAAGAGCAGCAAGAATATAATATCCATCCTTTCCTCAGCGATTCTGAAATGAAGACCAAATTGTGCCCTCGGATCTTCTTGAATATCCTAGCATGCCAGAGACTTGGCCTGGGAAAAGGCAATTTCACCCCCAAACAATGGATAGAAGAGCTCGTCCATAGCATGGGAAAACACAGCAGTGTGGATTGATCTGTATTTTCTATTGCAAATATTACACAATCAGAAACATTTTGATGGGCAGCATTTAGCATCTGTTCTCTGTGCGAAGCCAAAGGTGATTATACTGCTCTTGTCAGCTCCTGTGATAATCACAGGGACATCTAAGGCTGACATTATCCAGTAAAAGAATATATTTATGTCAGAAAGAAGACAGGTTTTGTCAGGAAGTAACCCAATACGTGACATGGATTTAAATTAGCAATGCTCAGAGCACAAGTCTCTCTTCTAGTAGCACAAGCAGGAAATTGATAACCAGCTCAACCAGATTAAAAGAATGTGAGACCCCATAGCCATTACAGTCTAACTTTCAGCTGGGACTGTGCTTTAGCATACCAAAAGGCTTCATTTATTACTCTGCCTTGGTAAGTGTAGTTGGAGGGAAAATGCTTTAAACTGGACATTTGCTGGGGGAAAATATTTTCAGAACGTACAGAATGAATTTCAAACAGTGTGAACGTTATCTGTTCCCTCACTTGTCATTTGCAAAATACAGGAGGTTCTCAAGAGAACGCTGGGCTCGCTGAAGACACCATTTATATTAAAGGTTGGAAACATGCACTGTCATTTATATTCTACACTAAATTACCGTATGATGACATGGATGGATTAGTATTACCTGTTGTTAGAGCTGAAATGCACCGTCTCATATGAGGAGCGACTGAGGGAAAATCGCACAGAAATTGAAGCTGGAGGGAAAAGCAAAAACCTTATGGGGGGAAAGAATTTAAAATAGAGAAGAGCAGAGAATGGCAAATAATGAGGAAGGATAACCAAGAAAACAGGAGGAAAAGACGGAAGAGAAGATACAGTAAAATGGAAAAATAGTGAAACAAGGAATGAGACAAAACTCGTATTTCATTAACAACAAGAGACAGTTTCAAGTGAACTCAATTTCAGGAAAAATCTCTGGGTGGTTGAACTGTGCATTTTTACAAGGCTGTGGGAGTTAAGAAATATTTGCCTGTCATGCACTCTGAAAAGATTTATTGTTTTCACAGTTTTCTTAGTATAATATTGCATTTGTATCACTAAATCATGGAAATTTTCTCTTTCGTTTAGGTCTCCTGATTGATTTACACAAGAAAAGGGGAATTAGACTTCCTTCTTTTGTGTCTCAGTTATAAAATACCCGCTTTTCTTTCTTTATCCATACGGTGCAGCTGTACCATTTGCTGACATAAAAATTCTGAAATGAAGCAAAGGGCCTGAGCGTACTTAAGTGCTGTTAGGTTAACTTAGACCATGATGTTAATTTACAGTACCTGAGACTTGCTTGCAACTCTGCAGGATAATGCAAACGGCGTAATCGCGTAATCACATCAGCAATTTCACCAGCCAAATTGTATCACATTTTATATTCTTGAAATAGTTTTCTGAAAGATGGAAAAATTAGGAGATTCTTACTGAAAAAAACATTTTTCACCAAAAAAAAAGTGTTCTATCAGCTCTAGTTCCTTTTTTTGAAGAATCAATATGCTGTAAGCTCAACAGGTGACAATCTTCTGACCTCACTCTTGCCATCTTATTCCCATATTTTAAATAAATAAATGAAGCTATAGGACACACATAAAATTAATCATGAAAGATGTCTAAGGAAGGCCAAGAATGTTACCTAGAAAATTAAAGTTTTTAAAACTCAAGTAGGTGCTCCAAGTTAAGCCTAGCCTACATGCTTAACAAGGAAAGACCTAAGGATATGAAACGGGTTTTACATGAGTTCATGATATTTTTTTCGCTTTACTTTCCATGTCATTCCTCTGAAAAAACTCCATGCAGTAGGGTGAACTCTTTCCTGCAACAGTGGCAGGTTTACACCGGGGGGTGGCACTTAGCCAGGAGTTTGGGCTGCCTAGTGTTTGGCTGTGGAAATCTCTTTTTCAGTATTTGGAAAAAAATGCTCCTCTGAAATAAGAAGCGGCTGTTTTTAGAGGGAGAAATTCTACTGCAATTTGAACAAACACAATTAAAATGTAACGGTGATGATATTTTCCACACACGTACCCACACCGGTAATAAATACAATTACCTCAATGTCAATAGAAACTACATATATAATGTAATATATAATATAACACATATATAATAACATATATAATGTAACATATATAATAACATATATACACTGAGGCTGTGTTACAGATAAGTAAATATCCCTAATATTTCAGTCTGATTTTGCTGAAAAAACAGTTATGATATGGAAAATAGGTTAACTAAAGGAATATGAAGATAAGATCATGGCTTGTTAATGAGAGGGACGGAAACATCTAATGGAGTAAAACATAAAGTAGCAGTCTGTAGTACAAATAGGGTGTCACTGAATGTCTGGGTGTGGTATGGTGGAGGGTTGCCTCACCTTGCAATGAAGCATGAAAGCAAGCAAAGAGAATGGAAATGGCCAGGATGTTATTTTAAATAATTCTTCCCTCGTCCTTCCAGTGGTGGTGAGGATTGTCAGAGCCCTGGCCACATCTCTTCACATCTCCAGGGGCTTTGGCTGCCGGGAGTCAGAGCCCAGGTGGAGATGGTGGAGGTCTTGGGCCATGAAGAGAGCTGCTGCTCCCTGACAACGGTTTGCAAGTGGCTTGGTATGGGCAGCTTGTCTTCTTATCTAATGCAAAAATCTCTTTTAAACTCAGTGGCTCTGTAAGAAGGCAAGATGGTGTGTGCCCTGCGCTGTTCCCCACTCAGAGACTCTGGAGCTCCAACTCTGCGAGTGTAGTAACACCGTGATAAAGTGGTACCCAGGGAGTCTCCAAAACCAGACATGAGATGGAGAAGAAGTCTGAAAAGAACTCTGTCCTGGCTTATGCTTCTCCCAAGCTTGAACACTATTTCCATCAGCTGAATTTGTCACTGGTACCACTTGAAAGGGATTATTCACCATGGAGTAAATAAAATAGCCCCAACTGTCATGAACTGTGCAGGCACCTGCACGGTAAAGCTAGGTAGCAGTGCCAGGCATGTACTTGGAAACTGGAAAAAGAGAGTGGGCTTACACCTTGGGTTCTGCCCCTCATTGAGTCCAGGGCTTCTCCTTGAAAATGGCACTTGGCAGAAGACCACCTTCTCCAGGCCAGGCAAAGCCCCTTCTGCTCTGCAGATTCTGTCCTAAGTGAGAGGATCTGGAGGTCCCATGAAGTGAAATACTTTGATGAAGAAGTCAATCATCGTTCTTTCCCCAGCTTCTGGGGTCTTTGCCCACTGAGGTCAACTGCGAAGGGTCCCCTGCTCCCAGCGCTGGCCCCGGCATACAGGTGAGGCCTCTTTCTCCAAAGCACCACGTAGGCATACCTATTACTGCACAACGTGCATCTTGTAAAAAGCTGCTAAGATGGGGGTTTGTGTTCCTTGGATATCCCCTCTTCATTTTCTAAGTCTGCTGTACAGCCTGGACCAGCAAAAATTAGGGGATCAGGGGGAAGAGGAAGGGATAAGGAAATGAACGGCAATAGGGAGAGGAACATTGTGTTTTTCTCAGGTTGGTTAAGAAACAAGCAATGTCCCCACCTGATCACCCAAAAAGGGCGATGCATTACTATGAAAACATTTTATTTTTCAACTGAAATTATCCCAGCACCACAAAAGAGTTGGCAGACTTCAAAAGGCCCAAAGACAAAGTACGAACATTTACAAAATTCTCATTATTTGGGGGGCAGATTGTCATTAGCCCTGTGCTGCCTGACCTGGTATTTGTGTTGCTACAACAAAGTGCCTGTGACTCATCTGCAGGTGTTTGCGGTTCGGCAGGCAGCCCGTGCTCGGACGCCCGCGCTCGGGCTGTTTGCCAGTCCTTTCTGCCGCTGCCGAAGGCAACATCTTGCCTTTCTCAGAAGGAACCCCTGTAGTGACAAGGCATTGCTGCAGAAGTGGGCAGATGGTTAGAGAGGGAAAGGTCAAGAGGGGTGTATTGGTCCATCAGTCTATACTGAAAGCAGGTGCATCCTTTACCGTGTACTAATGTATTTCTATAACCCAGTTCTCTGCCACAGGAAAGCAGCCTCTTTTTTCTTAGTAGGTATAAGTGCATTTGTGAGTGTACAGTAGACATTTCTGATTTTTTTCCCCATGTGATAACAGACAACAGTCAGCGACATTTGAGGATCTTACATTGCTTTCACTTCTCTGAACTTCCCTGCAAGGTTTGCCCGCATTTTGTTTCCCCTTCCTGGGCTGGGTTTATGGTATTGAACCTCCTTAGCATAAAGCAGGAACAAATTCAGTGGATAAATCAATCTGAATACTGGAGCTGTATCAAGTTGTGCTCTTCAAGGCATCTTAAAATAGCAGTCCCATTGAGTAAGACTATGAGTAAGCAGCTCCCACAAGCGTGTGCTGCCTTTGCTGTGTACTAGAAACGTAGGACCCAGCTGGAATCAGACAGCAATGTCAGACATTTCAGAAGGCACCTCTAGAAAGAATACGTCTGGAAGGATGGTTGGCTGGAGTCACTTGGTCAATGAAATTGTCTGGTCAGAAGATACTCAGCCAGCTAAGAGTCATTAAGTCAGAGAGGGGAGGCTAACCTTGCCACTCTGATAGCACTGATGCTGTGCCAAATTATGCAGAGTTAGTTAAGGACTCTCATTCTCAGCTTTCCTAGTTCCTCAGGGATTCTTTCTTGTTCACTTTCAACATTTCATTCAACTTTCTTGTTCTAATTCTTTCTCATTTAGCACAGAGAAGCAGAAGAAAGATGTTGGTGTGAATATGGGGGAGGAACCAAATAAAACCAACATTAAAACAAGTGTGTGTATATATATGTATATGCATATTTACAGTCCAAATGCACATATATATTTATGCATGTGTGTGTGTTTGAGTTTTCGGTATTAGCTTGTGACAGATGTAGAGATCAATAAAATGTGTCACTGCTATCCCAGACTGTACATGTTGCAGAACTTACTGATGCTAATATTCCTATAAAGATACTCTTCTGCATGCAAGACATTGCAGTATTTTGGACTGGGTGAATATGAAATTATCTCTGAAGGCATGACCAGGTAAATCTGAAATTATCTCTGGAAGTAATGTTATGTTGAAGCTGGAATACATGATGCATGTCAGCTTTAACTCTGTCTCCTAACAATGGATACATGATATCAAGATACAGATCTATTTGTCTTGTAGAACTGTATTGTTTAAGCTGTATTCCACAGTGTGGCTCATCCAAACCTTACCATTTCCCCCATGTCCCCTCACCTCGCTACAACGCGATCCGTGCCAACTGCACTGATAGCGTCCAGGATTTTTTTCCATGACAGAGTAGCTCCTCTTTTTCCTACTGTCCATCTGGACAGACTTGCAAGCTAAGATGACTTTGAGGTCAGAACTGCTAGAGGTACATTAAATATATATCTATACAGCATTCTTGTCATATTGAGATACTTAATAACGTTTTTCTTGACTAAGCTTTCCATGTTATGCTTTTAACCAACAAATGTGACAAAGCTTGCTCAGAGCCAAAGCAGAAAACAGGGGCAGGTGGCCTTTTAGCATCCTTCCTCTGTGCCTTCTGCTACTGCCTTTGGCATCCTCTTGCTAGAGCCAGGAGCTAGCATGACCTAACAAAACCTTCAAGCTATCATGCACAGGAAAAAGGCTAGTGGGAAAAGAAAAAAGAAAAAAGAAAAAAAAAAAAAGCAAAGGCAGCAGATTCAGGGGTGAATGAATGCCTAAGCGCTCGGTGAATAAGGACTCACACCAAGAAGTAGGCAGGAGATGAGAAACATGGAGAGAAGGCATCCACCAAAGGGAGCAAGGAGAGGGGATAGAGCTGTAAGACACACATCAAAAACTGGAGGTACCGATTTCATTGCTATGGCTTCCAAGCATATATAAAATATCACCTCTAAGAGGAGAATTTAGCGTCTACACAGCAAAACCATTGGGGAGTTATGGTAAAATGGTACCTTGACTTTACGTTGTAGCAGCCGTCTATCGTTTCTTCATCTGCTGTGCCAATTATTTGCAGTGCTTGAACCCATTCACTGTTTTGGGTTTTTTTTTGTGTAATTGCCACGTATCGTAAGCAAACTCTAACCCATTAGTGATACCTTTGTGTCTCTAAATTTAAAAGTGTTTATTCAGTTCCTGCAATTTGAGATTTGGAGACAAGCCTGCGGGTTCCAGACACTGCACGGTCAGCAAAGTACTTTAGAAGGTATTTTAGGTCAAACTTAGACATGTTGACAGAGCATGTATCTTCTCTGTTCCTCAAAGAATTCAAGTTAAAAGGGATATTAAATTTGTCAGCTAGGTAGAAGTGTGTTTCACCACTAGCTCTTCATTAGCAGACTGAGAAAAATGACACCTCAGTCTTTTCATAGCTGGTCTTAAGAGCACCTGTCTGTGTGTGAGGCAGTAGTAAATAAAATGAAAATATGTGCTTTAAACTCTTACTTTTTTTCATTCTTGCCTGTGAAGAGTGATATGAAAGCAGACAGAACTATCTGATCAGTGTCCGCGCAATCATGTGATTGCATACTCCATGCAAGTGTCTGTAAGAAGGATTTATAAAGTATAGTAAAACTTTTCCAAGTAGGACACAGAAAGAGGTTCCCAGGTAGGACACACAAAGGGTTTCTCAGAAGTACCAACAAGCGTTCTCTGTGAAATTCCCATCCCTGCTACATGATACAGCCAGATCTTATACCTTACAGGATGATGTTATGGAGAGAATCTATGTGTACAGTGCATTGCAGGTATGAATTTATTGATGGGAGGGAGGGTGGCAGACATTTAAGCTATTTAACCAAAGCAACGCGCAACTTCCCAGCTCGCCTCTCCCTGGCAGATCACTAGATTCACATAATGCATGTTGAACACTATTGTGCTGTTGGGTCACTTTCAATTAAATTGCTTTCTCTGTTAAGTACTGACCATTTAGAAAAGCAAGAGCACTGACACACTTAAATGGATGCTTGTGTAATCTGACTTCAGTAATGCTCCGAAGTCTGCATGAAGAGTACAAGATCTTCCGACACCATGCCTGCGTTAATTGGCTACACAACTGTAATTGCTAAGGTAGAATAACTTGTTCCTATTTGATGTTCACTAGGCATTTTCAAACGTGCAGTTTACATTTCAAGGAGTGAAAGGTTTCACAAGCAAAGCAACAGATTGCACAACAAGTAAAGCGACAGAAGGGTGCAATATAAAGCCTATCTTCTGCTTTAAATTCTATTTATTCCTTATCAATGGATGACAACCTTCTTGATTACTAAAATCAGTTATTGCCCCAAACCGTTGCTCCGATGCAATGCCTCCGTGCTCTTTCGCAAAAGACAACGGCTCCTTGTCGTGCTCTCCCCGGTGGCACATACCCTGCTGAGCACCCTTGGCCCAGCACATAATTATCAATCATACCAATTATTACCATTGATAATTATCAATGTACCGCAACGCAGTGGCTGGACTCGGTGCAAGCTATGCCTGCCGGACTCCTACAAAGGATGACGCCGAACGCCCGTAGGCGTTGCTGGCACCTCTCCCCGAGCCCTGCCGGTGCGGTAAAGGGGGCTCTGTCCGTGATGGTTTTGGGTGCTGCCCGGTGTCCCCCCACCCCGGTCCCCCGCACTACAGCTCCCAGCATGCTGCGCGGCCCCCACGCCCTGACCACGCCAGCGCTCGGGCGGCGCAAGGCCTGCCGGGACTTGTAGTCTGCAGGGCCGGCCGGGAGCTCCTGCCGGCCC
>NW_009613748.1:0-5121 GCF_000690535.1 Cariama cristata
TTCGCTCATGCCGGGAGGTGTACGGCGTGGAGCTGCAGGACGTCCAGGAGCGGAGCCTGTGTGGGGAGAGCAGGAGGGCTCAGGACCACCAAAGAAGGGTGAGGGGGATGGCACCGGATCGCTGCGGCACCCCAGGACACGTCCCACCGACGCCTCTGCAAACCCTCGGTGCCGGCACAAGCCCACGTCAGCGTTGCATCCCCCATCTCACCACGCACCGGGGCTCTGTGCCCACCAGCCGGCTCCTGTCCTCGTCTCCCGAGTGCCTGTCCCATCGCTCCTCCTTGTCCTCGCTGTGACTCCGGTCGGAGGACGAGAGGCTGAGGTTGGAGTTGGCTGCCAGGAATTCGGAGCTGCTGTACACCTGAGGAGGAGAGAAGCTGTCAGCCAGGAGCAGAAATTCGGGAATCTGGCATCATCCAAGACACCAAGGCTCAGCACAACCATGCCGGCCGCAGTGCCGAAGCCTCTCATCTCGGATGCCGGAGGATGGATTGGAGCACCTTGCTGAAGCGATGGGAGCAGGAGGAGAACTGCCCGATCTCCACGGATGATTCCTCGTCGTTGGTTTCTTCATCCTCCGAATCCAAGTGGCGGTACCTCTCGGAGCGAGCTGAAAGCGAGAGCGGTGTAAAACTTCACCCAAGAGATTTTCATCTCCTGTGGGAGCATCCGAATGGCAGCTGGGATAATGGATTGGCAGGGGAGGGGGGGGGAAGGGGATGGATTTGGCCTCACTGTCGAAGTAGCTGGTGTCGTCCTCCGACTCCAGCTGGGGGATGAACTCGGCCTTCTGCCGCAGCAGCCCGTTCCAGTCCAGGTGGAGGAAGAAGGAATGGGCCTTCACCTCGTGCGCACCCCCTGCCAGGCAGAGAAACCCGCGTCAGGGGGACGGGGCAGGATCCGGGATGCTCCCGCTCCCATCCCAAACGCCACGGTCTCTCCTCCATGCAGAGCAGATGGTTTAAACCAGGATGGCCCGGAGCCCCGTGCAGCCTTTCTGGGCTGAACCCCGAGCAGAGGACCTCCTCCGAGCATCCTCAACGCGGCAGGACATGCTTTGATCTCGGCACCACGCAAGCTTGATCTGAATTGGGGTGCCAGGTCACCCCTCCAAGTGCCGTGCGGGGGCTGCCATGCGTACCGGTGCCCAAGCGCTCGAGGGGACACTGTCTCAGCAACCGTGTGATCAGGTCCTGGGCATCTGCGGGAAGAGCCTCATCCCCTTCTGGCCACATGATTTCATCTGCAAGGAAAAAAGGAAAAGGAGTTTGGAGTGGCTGGAAGAGTTTGGACACGACGGGAGATGTGATGATGCGAAGTTGGAGGCAAAGTCACTTCTGGGCAAGAGGAAAGTCCCCCCAGGAGCTGCAGCAGATGAAAGCATCCTCCCAAACCGGGAAATCAAAGCTTGAGGAGCCTCCTCACCGTTCAACTGAGAACGGAATGAAGGAACGAAGCTCTCGACGTGTTAAGGACAAGCCATGACTGCTGGGAAGAGCGAACCGAGGAGCGAAGTTGCCGCTGACACTCACCGCTGATGACCTGCCCAAAGAGCTCCTCAGGGGTGTCTCCGAAGAAGGGGACGCAGCCCACCAAGAACTCGTAGAGGATGATGCCCATGGCCCACCAGTCAACGGGCTTCCCGTAGCCCTGTATGAGGATGACTTCTGGGGCGATGTACTCCGGAGTGCCACATACCTGCGTGGGAAGCGGTGGCTGACACCTCCACAATGACCTTTGCAACAAGTCCCAAGGCTACCCCGGTCCCCGGTGACGGCAGATCGGCCAGGCGGAGCAGGACCTCGTACCTGCTTGTCCATGAACTCCCGAGTGTCCTTCTCCATATGCCCTTCGTAGAGGTTTGTGGTCATGTTCATCAAGCCGATCTTTGACAGACCGAAGTCTGTCAGCTTTATGTGGCCCATGGAAGTGATGAGCAAACTGCAAGAGAAGACAGACGCCCCACAACCATGCTGTTTGCTTCTGGGGAGACCTGAGCAGGACCAGCCAGACCCCAGGACCTCTGGTCCTGGTGCAATGGCACAGAACTGGGTCTTTGGGCACCAAAACCCATGACCTCATTCTGTCTTAACCTCGTGGTTTGGATCAATCCCTTCCCCTTCCCCATCCCAACCCAACCCCATCCTTGCTCAGACCTGACCCACGTCCTCACTTGTCGGGTTTGAGGTCCCGGTGGACAATGCCGTAGTTGTGGAGATACTCCAGCGCGAGAACGGTCTCGGCAAAGTACATCTTGGCCATGTCGACGGGTAGCGGGCCCATGTTCTTCAGCAACGTGGCACAATCCCCCCCTGTGGGGACATGGGTCCTCCTGAGCACGGGGGGCTCAGAGAAGGCAGGCAGGTCAGCGGGCAGGGCTACGCTGTCTCTCCTGCCAAGCAGACTCCCAGCCAGACCCTCCCGTCCCTCCTCGGAGCAGCGTTGATCCCCGGGGATGGGGCACAAACGCTCTCCTAGGTAAGCATGGCCACCACCTTCATCAAGGTGAGACCTGGGATCACAAAAGCATCTCCTCGTGCTTTCCCCTGCTCCCTGGAGCAAAGCAGGGCAGACGATGTCCGGGCGGTGCCCTCGATGTTCAGACATTGACGTCCTCCTCTCCCCACTGCACCATCCAGCCCCGAATCCCGTTCTCACCTTCCACGTACTCCATCACCATGCAGAGATGTCGCTTCGTCTCGAAGGAGCAGAACATGCTGACCACGAAGGGGTTCTCCGCGAAGGTGAGGATGTCCCTCTCCACGAACACCTGCTGGATCTGGTTCCTCAGGATGAGGTTCTGCTTGTTGATTTTCTTCAAGGCAAAGCGCTGCCGTGTCTCCCTGTGCCTCACCAGGTACACGGCCCTAGGAGACAGCCAAAGGGCTGGACCTCAAAACATGTCCTCCAGCCACCAGGACCGACCACGCAGCACCGTGGAGCTCGGACGGGAAGGACTTTGGAGACGTTTACAGATGGAGACAAGCGTTAGGAACTTCTCAACTCACCCGTAAGCCCCGTTGCTGATCAGCTTGATGGTCTCAAAGTCCCCCTCGCAGGGCTTCCGCCGAGGAGCGGTGACCGACGGCTGGCTCTGAAGAAAACACAGAAGGTTTTTAACATTTCCCGGTGTGCTGGTGCTCTGAGTGCAGCCAGGAATTCACCGAGCAGCATCACGTATCACCTCCGAGTGCTCCTCGCTGCCAGAGGCCATCCCTCCCTCAGCCCTCTCCAGCCACAACCCCCAAACCTGAAGACCAAGATGCTCTGCAGATCAAAAGACCACTCGAGCTCTGTCCACTCAAGAAGCCCGATGAGGGACTGTGAGATATTACACCTGAATACAGCAATCAATCACCCCTGAGGACAACCCAAATTAACGTCTCCCAGCCTAAGATAGCAGAGGAGCTGCTGCAAGGAGTTTTGGCGTGGGGTGAGGCAGGACGAAGCTGGAGGCAGCAAGTGGGACGTGCAGGTAGGACCGCGCTCACCTCACAGGCATCATCGTTCTCTGGCGTGATGGTGTTCCCGCTGTCGAAGTGATCCAGCTGGACCATTTCTGCAGAAGGCAGGGATGGGTTTTACCTTCTTCATGCTCGACCCCCACCAAAATAACCCCCCACCAACCACTCTCCCTCCAAACTCGGAGATGCCACGGGTATTTAGCCACACGCTTTGCTCGAGCTCTCGTATGGAGAAATTCAGGTCATGGCGTTAAGAGGTTCAACACAAGGTTAAACATTTATATAATTCTTTTTTCCATAGTCATTCCCATGTTCTTCGGGGATTATGGTTCCCCCCGAAGGCCGTGGTTTCTTATGGATTAAGTGTTCTTGAGCTT
Organism: Cariama cristata; assembly: GCF_000690535.1. NCBI lineage: Eukaryota > Metazoa > Chordata > Aves > Cariamiformes > Cariamidae > Cariama > Cariama cristata. The sequence goes on from NW_009613748.1 coordinate 3,845, forward strand.
AATCTGCTTTGCTGAACGTGTTGGGAGCAATAACGAGGGATGTGGGGCTGGCCAGGGGACTTGGACACCGTCCTGGTCCTTCTGTGACCCACCCCATGACACCAGCTCAGTCCTGTCAGTCCCCCTGCCACCTCCCAGTGCTTGTTCACACTCGCCAGTGGCCAAACTGGGAGTCCACATCCCACTGCAGACCTCGGGGCGACCAACCCAAGTGCTTCCCTACCCTCCAGTGGGTCCTTGACGAGCCCCAGTTGGCTGATGATGTATCGGGGAATATCGGTCTTTATTCCCTGGCCAACTTTGGCGTGTCCTTCTGCGGCTTCCAGGAGATGGTAAAACTCCTCCGGGTCAAACTCCTGGATGGGGAACACCAAGCACAGTTGAGGAGCGAGACTTCGCAAAGTTAAACCTTTCCTCTAAGCCTTGCAGGTGACACCTGTAATTGGGGACAGGCTCTGGATGCTTGCAGGAAAAAGCTAAACACTCTGCTCCTGTTTCTAGCATTGCTACCCCGTCGTTCCCCATGTCAAGGGTTGATGAAAAAAAAATGTAGCCGCATGAACTGGCCTTGGAGGGGAAACTAAGGAGACCACACCAGCAGCATCACGCTTCATCACGGTTTCTTCTTCCAGCTGCAGAAACCAACTGCTGAAAAAGAAAACCTGAAAATGGATGAGAAAACTTGCCAAGAAGTTCACATCTCCCTACTCCGCTCGGAAGAACCAGCTTTGCCTCTCTGAGAAACGGCTTTAATGCTAGGAATGGTCTTAGCTCCTTGCTACAGCCTGGCCAGGATGGTGAGGAGCAGTGGTTTCCATGGTAGACCAGGCAAGGTGGTGAGAAAATGCCTACCCGGAGAGGAGGCTTGACCGTGAAAGACAAGGCATATCAGGAGCTGCCATGTCTTACCAGGCACTCCAGAAGACGAGCAGGACGGGAGATGATGATCAGCAGCTTCCTCACCAGTTGGTCGATGAACTTCACCTCCTCGCTCTCCGAACGCTCCTGAGCCTGCCGGAGAGGAGACAGAAGCCAGGTGTCTACTGATGGCCTCAGGAGACGGCACCAGGAGGGAACTGCCCCGTACTCACATCTCGGAGCATCTTCTCCAGTTTCTCCTGCAGCTCCATGAAGTAGCGGGAGGTGATGAGAGCTCCCTGGGACTTTGCCAGGCAATCGCGGGCCAGCTCGATGATCTGGTGGTGGATGAAGCCCAGCACCCCGTCTGCCAACGGCAGAGTGCTGCTCGAAGAGAAGTTGGTGATGGTGTCCTGCAA
>NW_009613748.1:5131-7682 GCF_000690535.1 Cariama cristata
GGTCTGTGGCCTGCAAAGCAGAACGGATGGTGATGCCCGGACACAGGCATCCCCATGATATGCACCGGGTTTGGCCAGCCGGGATCTCACGCTACCACCTCCTGCAACGCCAATATCCACGTGCACATCATGGCTCCACGTGGTACCCAGCTTCCAGCAGGCTGGAAAAGCTCCACCAAAGTCTCCAGAGACCTCTGCCTGCATGTGGGATGAGGTAGACCCGCAGATCCCTGCCTTCCCAGTTCATGACCACATCTCCAGTGTCCTCAACACCACCCCCTGGTATCTACCCATGCATTCTATATTCCAACACGGAGAAGAGGTTGTTCTGGAGAAGATGCTGTCAGGATGTGATGGAGGGACGACTCATGCACTCATCTCCCCACGTCCCGGCGGTTACCTTGGGCGACCTCTCCTTGTAGACGTGGTTCATCATCACAACCTCATTATCAAACGTTCCACTCGTCCGTCCAGGGCTGTGGGGGAGGAAACCAGTTGCGTTATGAGGTCCAAGGCATTTAAATCTATGCAAATAGCTACTACCCCTGGAGAGCAATTTGTTCTCTCCTCCTAACTCCCAATCCCAAGTGGTTAAAGTTCATCCGAGCAGAGTCATCAGCCTTGGGCCAGCACTTCCAGCAGCATCCCTCCCACAGTGCATGGATGTGGAAGTCCCTGGGATCTGGTCCGGGGAAGGTTAACCTCCCACAAACCCACGTCTTCAAACTCAAGTCACTTGAAAATCCAGAGCGGAGAGGCTGATGCATCAGTCCCTTGGCTTTGAAGAGCGAGCTCATCCTTTCCTTCCTCTGGATCCCACAATTTCTTGTCCTTTTTGCAGCTCACCAGCAAAAAACACCCCAAAACAAACCCAACCACACCCCGTGGTGGACGCAGGGACCTTCACTAAACACAGCTTCTCTCATAGCCTCACCCAACATTGCCTCTCTCCGGCCCCTGCCCGGTGATCTCGTTATGCAAAGCAAGTCACGGGAGCAGCCAGCAACTCATTACCCGCCATATAATAAATGCGACGATTAAAACCAGACCCAAGGCACTCGCTGCCAGCCCCAGCCCAGCCTTTGCCGTGCTGTGCTGACCGCAGCGCTGGCATCTCCTCGGTGAAAACCTTGCCACCTACAAGACCCTGTCAGATAATTAATCTGCCTTTAATGAAATTTCAGCTGGTAACACGCAGGGCTACGGCTCCAAAGAGGGTCGGGAGTTTTTTCAGGGGGAAAAGAGGATTTAACTGAAACATCCCCTGCAAAAAGCACAAGCTTCTGGTGCTGGACAAGCAGAAACAGGACCGGCTCCTTGCATGGGACACGGTCTTGGAGCAGCAACGGTCGAGCTCGGCAGGTCCTTAGGGTCAGCTCACGCGATGCTACGGCCACCGGCTTGGTGCTTTCACCAAATTTTCCTCTCTCCAGCTTGCAAATGCCCGTCCACCTCCACTCCTTGTTTTTTGCAGAGGCACAGGCCAGGCTGATGCTCAGCCCCAGCAAATATGGGGGATGTTTCCTGACCTGAGCCCAGAATTGGGATTTTTAACCTTTTAAGGGTGAGTCGGGCCAGCTGTGCCCTGCAAGGACAGCCACTGCTTGGGCTACTGCTCGGCGGTCCCCTCCCCTCCACCAAAACCTTTGAGACAATTGAGCAAGACGCTGCAAACCAATTCTTTTGGAACAACTCCCACTTTCTCCAGCTTCAGCCTGAGGAAACCTCACTTTCAGGTGTCGTCTGCTGCCAGGACAGCAATGCCACATCCCAACAGCCAGGAAGATGCTGAGAACCAGACCTTAATTCCCAAAACCACGGAGCTTAGGATCACAGAATCATGGACTCAGGGAATGGGTTGGCTTGGAAGGGACCTTTAAAGGCCGTCCAGTCCAACCCCCTGCGATGAGCAGGGACATCTTCAACTCCATCAGCTTGCTCAGAGCCCCGTCCAACCTGGCCTTCAACATTTCCAGGGATGGGGCATCCACCACCTCAAGCCATAGCTTCTCCACAACCCTGCAAGAGGGAAACCTGTACCGGGGTCAACACCTTGGGATGGGCTTAGCAGGACCAGGACTTCCCAGGAACAGCTCACGAGAGGGCAGGGGATGCGCTGGATGTGCCGGCACCCGGTGCATCGTCCCGGCGGTACCGTGGATGCTCTCCATAGCGGTTGCTGTACCTGAGGCTCCGGGATCGTGGGCGCAGGCAGGGCGAGTGCCGGCCCTCCTCGTCCGTGACGCTCTCCGTACTGCGGAAATGCTTAGAAAGGAAATGCAGCTCGTCTGGGGTGGGCTGGTACGGCAGCTGGTGCAGGCGCTCCTGGGAGGACGAAGACGACTGGAAAGAGAGAGACATGCAGGGGATCAGGAGACGGATCCGCGCTTCCCGGCAGTAGGGTGGAAACCAGCAAATCTGCGAGGAAAATATTCCTCGGAGCCTCTTAGGAGGCTGAGAAACACCAACGAGCAGCATGCTCTGTGCTCAGGAATATGAAATATCGATGGCAAGGCCAGCCTGGGGAGGTCTGCACTGCCCACTCCCACCC
>NW_009613748.1:8081-8659 GCF_000690535.1 Cariama cristata
CAAAAATCAAGGGGTTTGGGTTCTTCTCGCCCGCTGCCGTGAGAAAGGAACCGTTACCGAGACAGTGGAGCTGGGGGTGTTGGTCCCATAGCCAGAGGAGGGTAGCGAAGCCAGTGACCACCTTCGGCCATCAGCCCTGCGAGTGCAAACGTGCCCATCACATATAGGAAAAAAACCGACATCTAAATGCAAATAAATAACGTCAGAGCGATAAGGATGGGGAAGAGAAAGCAGGTTTGGCTTGAGTAAGAAAGCCTTGAAACCTTTTTTTCAGAATGGGCTGAAATTGGGTGAAATAAGAGGGGGCTGCAGGTGAGGGGGGCTGCCGGCATCCATGGGGACAGTGACAGCGAGCAGGGACAGTGCGGGGGCTCGGTCGGGTGGCAAATCCGTTTTAGATGGAACCATCCCCCCTGAGAATCTGATTTTTAATTAGATCCAGCCTTCTGGGACTTTGTTCTCCGAGAAATTGGGATTCCTACAGACCCATCCTGGGACAAGAGGCGCCGCGGAGCAGAGCCCGGTTATAAACAGGAAGGCAGCCGCTCGCACGTAGGCGAATGCTTCCTCCTGGAGAC
>NW_009613748.1:8864-10348 GCF_000690535.1 Cariama cristata
TCCAGCTTTTTTCCATGTGACGATCGATGGGTTAAAAATCAGCCGTCTACCCCCATGTGTGCAATTAATTAATTAGTTAAACAGGATTTTGGCGTCTGCCTCTCAAGCAGCGTGGGCTGGGGAGGGGATGCAGCAAGATCTGCCTCTGTGGGGATCCGGCCGAGCATCCATCCTGGACATGTGCCAAGCATCCGTCGGGAAAGCTCAGAGCAGGACTGAGCTGGGGCTGAGCTCGTGGCCGGGGACGGTGGGATGGGAACAGGGATATTTCTGCTCCCGGAGCTGCCCAGAGCAAAATCTCCCACCCAGGGCTGCACAGAAAGCAGGGCCGTGCCGATGCGGAGCAGACATCTCCCCGGACCGCAGCCCCAGCCCATCCCCGGTACTCACCTGTCAGTCCGAGGAGCATGGCTGGGGTGGTGGGAGGCAAACAACACCAGACCGAAAACCAGGGAGGAAGAAAAGCAAAAAAAAAAAAACAAACATCAAAACAAATCACTCGAGGTCACCAGAACAGTCCCAGCTGGTGAATTATAATTATTATTGAATATTAACGGTCTGGGAGGGGGGGTGGGAGCTCACCTGCGAGCGAAGGGGAAGTTGATGGAGGTGCTGGCGGAGAAGTTGCGGGGGCTGTCCAAGGGTCTGCGCCCGGCTGCGGGGAGAAAGGGGGAAAAGTCACCCCGATGTGATGCCCAGGGTGCCAGGGGCTGCTCCTTCGGGGGAAAAAGGGAATAAATCGCTTCCCAAGCTATTCCCTCCTGGAAAAAGCACCCACGGCCAGGAGCCAGCCTGCCGCAGCTAACAAGGTGCGGGAGGGTCCCCTGCCACCCCTCCAAAATGTTTGGGTAATTTTGGGAGATGCTGAACCCATTCCCTGGGACGTCTCTTACCTGTCGGCACGGAGAGGGGGGACAGAGGCCGCGAGAGGGTCGGAGAGGGGGTGCCCACCACTAAGCTCTTCCTATTGCTGCTTCGGCAACTAGGGAAGAAAAAGAGGGAATTAGTTTGGGGAAGCAAAGGGCGGGCAGGGCTGGACGGGCTCGGACATGTTCGGGTCTGGTTGTACATGCCAGGGGACACGGCTGCCGTCACCCCATTGATTACGGATCTCTCGCCGCAGGGAAGATCCATCCCCGGTTCAACCCTGCCGGAGATGGGCCGACGGGGTTATTTTTAGTGATGAACCGGCTTGTCAAGGTCTCACTTCTTCTGGTTTTGGCTCGCTGGGGAGGGCAGAGGCAGGCGCCCCCTTGGGCAACGAGCCAAGGGCAGGAATAGAAAAAAGGGATGTAAAAGGAGGAAGTGATGGAAATGCCAAGCGGCCACAACCCGACCTGCTCCATCGCGTGGAAAATGCCCCCCGGTTCCTGTAAAGCTCCCCACACTTGGTGGTCCCCAGGTCACAGCGGAGAGGGCAGTCGGTCCCCAATCCCCCCGAGACCTTGCGGTGTCGCTGGGCATTTGCGATGCCACGGCAGAGG
>NW_009613748.1:10460-11398 GCF_000690535.1 Cariama cristata
GACACCCCAGACACCCCGAACACCCCAAAACTCCCATCCCAGTGCCGCCCTCCAGCATCCCGCAGAGCTCCCCTGGAACAACCAAAAGGCCACGTCCGCAAGCGCCGGGTCTCCATATCACCATCTCCACCTTCCCAACTCAGAAGATTTCAATCCTTGCAGGAATTTCTCCTTTCCTTTCTGCCCTTCTCCAAGTCCCGAGCCCAAGGCTGCCTTGCAAACCTCGAAAAGCCCACCGGCCCGCAGAGATGCTGCAGCCCCACTCCCGCCGTATGCAGCCCATTTCGACCCCATTTAAAATACGACCAACTCGTTTAAGTTCTCTTTCACTCCGCCGAGAGGGAACTGCACATATCCACAGCCCAGGGCAGCAGCTCAAGCACAAGGACAACCTTCCCCTTCCTCTGTCTGCGCTTCCTCAGGGGACAAATTCTGCAAAGGCCACGCTGAATTTCCTCGCCAGGCTGGGAATGGGAACGCACACGGATGCCACTAATTAAAGGACGTCGTTTAACATCACACCGCGGCCAGATACACCCACAAAATTGAGAAGATGAACCTGGAGCGAAGGGATTCTCCCTGGATCCCAAAACCAGAAGCAAACGGCAGATGCGCTCTCTGGGGTGCAAAGGACGGCGTTTCACACACGCCGTCCCTCCGGATGGATGTCCCCGGCACCGACGCACGGCCAACGCCGCGGTCAGAGCTCCGCACACAACGCCCGGCACCCCGGCACCTCCCGCTGGCATCTCCCCCTCTGCAGGGCTCCTCCTGCTCCCGCCAACTCGTCCGCTCCAGACTGAAGGGCTCAGCCAAGCTGGCGACCGGGGAGGCTGCATGAGGTCCCCCCCAAAACCCTCCTCTGCCGGCTGCACCCTCCCTTCACCCAGGATGAGGGGTCTCTGGGTACCCCCCTGGGACACGCACCCCCCGACCGC
>NW_009613748.1:11623-13075 GCF_000690535.1 Cariama cristata
GCCGGCTCCGCGGGCCGGATGGGAAACCGAGGCACTGCAAGCAAACCCGCTCTGCCGCCCAAGGGGCACAAGCAGAGGTTTATTAACCAGGAGGGCTGCAGAGAACAAGCCAGCTTTGGCGTTGCTTCGCCGGTGGGTCCTGCCACGGGGTGCACGTGCATCTGTGTCTCGCAGGGAGGGACATCCCAGGGGATGAGGGACTTGCTCCCGCTTGCTTGGTTTCATTTTGGAAGTGAAAACAAACCTTTAACGAAGCGAGTTCCAGTAATGGTGACAAAGGGGGAGGCCGACATTTCCTGTTTCCGTGCGCTCCACCCTCAGCTCCGCAACCGGCTTGCGCCACCGTAACCCCCCTTCGCCTGATGCATCATCCACAGCCGGTTCCCATCCTTCACGGCACGGAAAGCTCGGGCTGGGAACAAGCCTCGGGGTAGAGAGGAGCTGCCGAGCCCTGAAGGCAGGAGCTAGGGCTGCTGCCCTCTCTGCCTCCATCACCTAAATGCACATTTGGTACCAAAAATGGAGTGGAAAATCGCCGTCAGCATCTCCGGTGCTGCTCATGCTGAGGCTGTCTCGGTGCTGCCGTTGCTGTCCAGCCCTTATTTCAAAGGATGTGGAAAGTGTGTGACAGCCGGTGTGACCCCAAAGCCAGGGGTAAAATAATGTGTCACCCGTCCCGAAGGTGTCTGCGAGGAGGAACCGGCACCAGCACCAGCACCCAGCCTCGGCACGGCATGGCCGGGATGTCCACAGGCAGGAGACAGAGCAAAACCTGGCAGCTGCTCCGGGTTGCCTCCTCGGAGCTGCGGGAAGGGCAGGATCTGGCTGTGTGGCACAGCACCGATGTCGTTAACCGGCAAACGGCTCTGCCAGGATCTGGGCGAGCGGCGTTGGGTGGCAAGGAGTCAGCGCCGTGCGATACCGAGGGTCCCGTTAAACCACTCGGCCGTAGGCAGGGCCATCACCGGGAAATGCACGGAGGGAATGCAACATCCCGCTCTTCTCCCGCAGGATCCGACCCTTAAAACTTCCCAGGACGGTAGAGCACGGCGTGCCAGATGCCAGCCCGATGTTGGGCACCGCTGGCAGGTGAATACCAGGCAGAAAGCCGGCGGTTTGGGGCAAAGCGGGTGCCAGGTGGTGGGAGCAGCGCGGCTGCTAGGGCAGGGTCAGGCCGAGAAGGGAGCGGGCGCAGTCTCAAAGGGCGAGCCGGCGGCTCCGCTCCCGGCTACGTGATTAAGAGCACGAGTTGGCGCTCCCGGCTCCCTTCTTCCCATGGCTGCCGACAACGTTTTTCCTCCACATCCCCAAATGGGCGCAGGGCGCTCATGTGCCTGGAGATTTGGGGAAGTGCCATGGATCACCACATCCTGGAAAAATTGGTTTCCAGTGGGATAAGTTTGTGTTTAATGTCGAAATTCACCGAACCAAGCAGCTGCATCCCCAGGTTTC
>NW_009613749.1:0-17703 GCF_000690535.1 Cariama cristata
TATTCATATATATTAAAAAAAACCCACTAACAAAATAATGCATTTGTTCCACATTTTAAAGAGGATGCTGACACATGCTGGGAGCTAAGTGCGGTAACTAAAGACTGGAAACAGTAGAACAACAAAATCCTGCAAGTTTTCAAAGGACAACGCAGTTGCACTATTTAAACTAATCAAGATTTACCTCATGCCAAGAGTTCCCAAGATAGTTGCCATCTGTATGAGCGACTGTAATAAGTGTCTTAATGGTATCTATGTTCTTCTGTTTCATTTCTGTAATACTGGAACTGGCGGTCAACAAGGAAAAACGAGCAAGGGCCTGTACATAAGCATCTCGTTCAAGCTACAGGACAGAGAAACAAGCATTGTAATCAAGTCCCTGAAGAGCTAGAGAAAGTTACTTGTCCAGCATGCCTACGCAATTTTCCTTCTATGTATAGTTGGCACTATTAGAGCACTTTCCAGCTGAAGGAGAGTAGCATGCCAGTGAGCAACAAAAGGAAAGCAGAGTGGAAGAAAAGCTTGATGATATCAAGGTCTTAAAACAAACTAAAATAAGATGGTAATATTTTATTTTACCGTTTCAAGAAAGTAGATGAGACACTTCATTTTCTACGTACGTGTTGTCTGCAATTCTTCATTTGCCTCCCAGAGCCTACAGTGCCCTTAGCAAGCCCCATGCTAATTCTTATACAAACCTGCATTCCAAAGATACAGGCTATTCTAATTGCACAGCGTATTCCTTCCAAACAAAGGGATGCAACTTCTGTGTCATCACAGTTCTGCAAGCCAACACTGTAAGCTGCCAACAATGGAGTCCATACAAGCTAAAGAAAGGAAAAAACTAAGTTCAGAAGTATTAGGATTTTAGCCCAAAACATTAGGTAACTGAAACCAAATTTATCCAAAGCGTCCACCTGTTGCATTAACTAACTCTTCAAAGTAATCTTCCACTTTTTTCCATGCTTAAAACTCTTAGCAATGAAGATACAAGGAGAACATCACACTCACTTTGAACATGGGTCTGACATGATCCAGATGAGTGGCACTAGTAAAAGGAGCCTTTGCATGGCTTACTGCCTCCATAAGGGCTTTAGCTGTTTTAGCCATTTGTTCCATCTCCAAATTGTACAACAACCTCCGCTGCTTCTCATTAGCTACACCTAAGGGGAACACCACACAGTTGCATTGGTTTCTTTTTTCACATGTTCCATGGCTTTGTGTTGAGCGTTGCAAAATGTTACATAAAGGTATTGCAAATGAAATCTAAAGATAAAAATCTTCCAGAATATTAGAATTGAGGAGGCTGTCATAGCTTGCAAGCAAGGAACTCCAGCACTAAAACCCAGACCAAAAATTAAGACTTTATTCTATATAAAATAACTAATTCAGCCCTTTATTATAAGCCACATGTTATGACCTAATCATTAGAAGCCAGAGAGGCTCTATTACATCACTCTGACCGTAAAAATGGATGGCAAATCCTTCATCTTCTTAGGCTGACATCCTCAAAACAAAACCAGCCCTCACCAACTTGATAAATAACTTAATGTTTCTTTATCCTTACACTAAAGGTTGCAACTTCAATTTTCAAGCAAATTAATTTCATTCCCTTATTTTGATCTAGGAAACCTGCAAACAGCATGGAAAACACTGAAAAACCCACTATGCTGAAGATTCAGAATTTGCTAATTTGAATTAATACCTGCTATTCTGAGCAAAAGCAGAGTACAGCTAGAGATACTGGTTTCTACTGTACACTACACACAGAAGTCCTCATTTGGTCTAGATGAGGATAGGTGACTATAGATCATGACAAACTCTCTGATCTCTCTTTTTCAAACATTATCACAAGGACTGTGGCACTTGCCAGCCTCTGAACTATGACATGCTACTGACAGGCAGACAAAAAAAACAACCCAGAACAAAAACCAATCTGTTGTCTAGCACATAAAAACAAGAAGTTAACTTGCAAAGTAAGCACTGCCTTCAGTTATTCTACCATTTTTCCCCCTCACATTTCCATTAAAACAAACAAACCAACCCCACCAAACCTAGCTTTCAGTGCCTCTCTGCCATGGTGTCAGATGCACTTACACAGCTACGTTTCCATCACAGAAGTAGCAGTATTAAGTAATAACTGAGCCAGTTTCATTCCAGATATCTATATTAGCCATTCTAAATGTAATTTATGTATTGCACAAAGATGTTTTCAAAAAGGGATCTGAACTCCACTATGCCATCGTGAAAGTTACTGCAATAGTTCAAGAGCACTGTGGTCTTTCCAGTTTCTAGTTCCTTCTTACTTGGTTTACTACACTTGGTTGTAATTGCGTATTCTTTTGTCTCTTTCATTGCAATTTTCTTTCCTTCTATTTCTTCATAGATTGTGGATAAATACTCTACTGGCAGGTCTTTACTGTCATTGATTCCTCGATTCATTTTAATGTATTGCTCCTTTGTCATTTTATTTTTTACCTGTAAAAAAAGAATGGAAGTTGGATATCAGATTTTGAGTGCAAGTTCCATGGAAATTTGAGCTTCTACAAGTTTGTTTTTTTAATTTCTACCTGTGGACTGTGCAAGTCTGTAGTCAGCATTATAATAGAGTATGCCAAAACATAGGCAGTGTCAGCACTAGCAAATAGTGTTTGCCTAAGGGAAGAAAGAAAACAAAACAGGGTTTTAGAGCCCTAATTCCTCAATCCATTAGCTCTATTTCTACATGCAAGAAAAATACCTAGAAGAGCTAAGCTCTTTGGCTGAATGCAAACAGAGCCTAAAATTAGTCTTCAGAAACACATGAAGCCCCAAGTGTCTTAAAAAGCAAATAAAAAGGTTAAAAATATAAAAGCATCTTCACAATGTTGAAAGGTAGTGATGACTGGAATTTTGAAGTACATTCCCAAAAAATTATACATTACCCTTCTTCGGGTAATCCTACAAAAAGCTAAAGAACAGCTTATTTTTCACTCCCAAGCTTTCATTAAGAATTATACAAACCACCCAGTGATGTACCAACTGGACTAAGGAATGGGAACCAATTAAGCCTGAACACATAGCTAAACTTCAGTGCTAGTTTATTGCATTAGAAACAATAGCAACACTGCCTACTTGATGTCAACTAACATATATATATTTTGTTCAGCATCTAATGGGCAAGCAAAAACACGTGTAATATCTTATTAGCTATTTATGCCATATATTTTTAATTTTAGCAATTGCTACTGTTTATTACTGTTGTTTACATTTGACTGATCTACGTTTGTTTAAAAACAGAACAGCTAATACAGGGACAATTTAACATACTTAGGGCTTCCCTCTTCCAGTAATTCCTTGTAGCAAGTATTGGGGATTTAATGAAATGCCAGCATCAGTTTACTTTCTATCCAAAGTTTCCATTTTGCCTAGTGGTTGCAGAGGTTCAGCACCAATATTAGCAACAAGATATTCTCCTCACACAAGCCTTTGGACGTTCCTGAGCTGGTATGAGTGCGAGTTGCCCCTTGCCCCTAAGGGTCACAAAAAAATACAGCCATTCTTCAGGCACTTATCCAATACAAAGGTTTTGAATTACCGTTGGTTGCATTCAATATATCTAGCAGCAAACTTCTCCATTAATCTATCGATCTTCTGGGCTTCACCTGGCAGACGAAAACCTTCCAGAAATATACGTAGAGCAGAGACAAAGTCTTTTCCACAGAAATCAAGCTGGTCTACATAGGCATACATCACTTCCTTGTTAAACTTGTTGCTTTCCCCAAGAAATTCCCCTACTTGAGTCTAAAAACACAAGAGACAGTTATTACTGTGTAATCCAACTGCCAGCTTTGCAAGAAAGTTTATAGCACAAGAATTGCACAGCTGTCAGTTTTGTAAGACTGATATACTTCACTGAGCGGGCAGAGCAACCGTTAGAGAGATGACAAGAAACCAACGTCATTAGAAATGCCTTTAGTCTGCATATTCTTGCTGTCCTCACTTCCCAAGGGAAGATCTGCATTACTGTAGAGCCAAGGAAAGCTGAACTGCACCCAATTTCACAGGCAGTAGAGAATGCTTTGCCACTGCGGTACATGATACTCCTTTGATGATACTGCTAATGCAGATGTAGCAAAAAATGCATGTTGCCTATTTATGGGGAATCCCTTCAGCACTTTATTGTAAACACAGCTACTTTACTCAAAAGCCTGGGACAGCAAGTAAATAGAAAGTAGCATTGGTATTAAATACCTTCATTAGTACTCTTACGCTTTCAATTATCTATTAATGAAACATGAACTAAAGAGAGCGTGCATACACACATCATCATAAGACAGGGGAGAAGATGATAGGGACAAGAGTATTAATTATCTTATGTTGCATGTAGTCTTACAGAACAGAGGCGTTCTTCTTGGTGCAAAAATTGTGCAATGTCCTCTGCTGTACTGCCAAGCATTCCTTGCTCCTGTAGGTATTGTATTCCTCTCTTTGGTTTTTTATTAAACCTATTCAGACAAAAACATAGGGAAATTGAGACATGCAATTGAAAAATATCACAGACTATAAAATTTTAGTTTTACAGAGCCCTTATAAATCAAAGATTCTGTGCTGTAGCTCTATGTCTTTTTTTCTAGTTAGAAAAAACAGAAATCAAAGAATGTGCAACAAATGTATTAACCATACACACCCTACGCTACATCTCATAAGGTATATTCAGTTGCTGATAAGCTTGAAAGTCATTGCTTGAAAACCCACTTAAAAACTGACCCTTTTGAAATATTAAAAATTAGAGACTTTCCATGAAATGTTAAAAATGTTGCTGTTCAAGACCTTTTTATAGCATTTACAGACATAAAGATCTTCAAATTAATGGAAAAGTAGTAAAACATAGCTGGACAATGACTTATTTCCCCAAACTCTATTTCAATAAAAGACAACAAACAGCGTAAGAGCTATAAGATAACATTAAGCCTGCCTGCTCAAATCAATTTCTCTCTAGGTATACCTACACTTTCCTCTCTTGTGAGGCTGACCCAGCACAAAGGAAAGTTGTGAAACCACCCTTCACTCCACCCAAGATTTTACTGAGTTCCTTAAGACTACAATAGCCTCCAGCATTAGCTTTTGACAACAGCACGCAAGAGTCTTCAGCTTTAAGATCAATTTGTAAGCATCCCCATGCATTTGACTGTGTAAGACGGTAAGAAAGTATGGTTGTACACATAGGTTTTTTTACTAGTGAACTTTTATCTTCCTGTCATACTGGACTTACAGTTCTATCCCATGTTCAATTATTTCCTTTTGTTGCTTGATGACTTCAAATTGCTCAGGATCATCTGGGACAGCAGTCTGGGTACCAACACTTCCAACTCCTGAGGATACAGTGGAGTCCAAAGAACTGACACTACTCCGTCTCCCTCCACTCTCAAGGCATTTACCTTCAGCCATTTCCTGTTCAGATGGTTTATATGAACCTATTTATAAACAGGGCGAGACTTAAGTTACTCTGTTCAGTCAAAAGCTTTTAGGTCTAGAACTTTTTAGTAGAAATTTATGAGTCAATATTCTTATTTTACTATGTATATTTCTTGGCAGTCTACACTACATGAGGATGCTGTATTGACGCAATTCTAAAATAATCCAACAAAAGGCAGAAGAGAAACAGCAGCTATGGAGAAATTCTGGCACTTCAACTTAGTAACTGCAAGATTTGTCATGTGTCTTGTTCTACATAAGCCAGCTTTTATAGTGTAGACAATGGCCTGACTAAAGCTCTTAAATAGAACCTGGTTATTTGAACCAGACACTTGGGAAGTCAGTTACTGCAACAGCATTAACAATTGTTTGTAAAATACTTCAGTTGTATAAACAAATCATTATGTAAAAACCTAGCATCTACATCTCCGAATAGTTTCTAAACACTGAATAAACACAAGGACAAAGTTATGGAGAGACTAATTTGTTTAATAAGGAAATAATCTTACCTAAGCTAGCCTGATGATTAGGGTTCACATAAAGGTCTTTGCTCCATTCTACCATACATTTTAAAATAGAAACCAAACATTCAAGTCCTTTTTTCCTCAGGCTTAGTTCCTAAAAAGAAAAAAAAAAAAACCAAAACCAAACAACCACCAACAAAACAACACAAAAACACACACACACACAAAACCAAAAAAACCCACCAAAACCAAAAAACCCAAACCAATGTATATCCACAAGTTCTAGAAGGCCTTACATCACACACCACTGAAATCTTAGAAAGTTTGTCAGTTAGGTGGAAATCTATTGGTTATAGAAAGTTTCTGCCCCTTGACTACTTAGGTTGGATACATCCAGGCCAAAAGCAACCATAACCAGACTGACACCAGAACACATTCCAGTGGCTTTAAGCAGATGGTCTATTGATAGTAACTGATGAGTACAACCAAGGGGCAATATAGACCTTAAACAAAATCCTAAATGCCTCCCCTTTGTCACATGAATGATTATGACCATCCACTAGGTCTCCATAGTGTCAGATCTCTCCACAAGCAAGACAAGCATTTCACTACCTTTGCTGTACAGTAAACAGTTCTATTCAAAATCTGAAACAAAGGTGTCCTGGTTTTTACTTCCATTCAAGCAAGCATTGAATCAATTCTAATTGAAGATGTGAGGTGCACTCAGTTCTGAGACCAACCCTGGCACTAAGTTCTCTTCAATCCTGAAAGCTATTTAGGCTGGAGGAAAGCACCTACAGTGCTGTAGGACAAGGCCAACATTCTTGCTGAAAGCAGTCTATACACCACCCTCCCTCTAAGGGCTAGGAAAGTGTAATTTTAAAAATAAAACTCTTGTGGTGGAGATATAGCACAAAAAGTTTGTGCCAAGCAAACACAGGTGAAGGTACTGCTTGTTCATAAGCCCCGGAAGGGAAGTTATTCAGGTAAGGGAGAGGAAGGCTCATTCAATTCTCTCCCATGGCAGTCCAACAAAAGGGCCCAGAACAAGCCTAGTCTCACAATGCAAGTATGCAGCAAAATCATCAAGTAAATTATTCATGCTGCTTCAGCATTCAATTGCAAATTAGCTAATTTTAAAAAGTAAGTAACATCAGTAGGTTACAGACAACATAAACCACTGGAAGTATCAATAACGATGCAGAGACAGCACCATTTATGAAAAAAATAGTATCTTATCTTCAAAGCTGTTTTTCTTACCTGTAAAGGTGTCATTCCCAACTCATGCCCACTTCGTCCCTGTGCGATTTTGGACAAATCATTTACAAGGCGTTCGAATATATTAGCAGCGTTTAAATCGCAGTCATAGTTAACATAAATATCCACTACACACTGGGCATCTTGAAAACAAAAGAAAGTGTGAGTATTAGGATTCAGTGTAATGCCATTTTTAAAAGGAATCAGCTGGATGGAGTAGGCAGTGGGATGTATCCAGACATTTAACTCAAGTAGCAGTATGGGATCAAATTCAATTTTTCGCACTTAAATATTATATGTGGCATTTGCCTTCAAAATAATTTTCACGTGCTGCCAGAGGAACTGACTGCTTTTTACAACAATGGAAATACCTGCACAAATTCTAGTTAAAGTCTGAATCACCATCCATTTGTGTTCAAAGGAGCTTGAAGAAGTCTCTAGAATATTCAGGAAGATCTCTTTGAAGAACACCTGCAAAATAAATGAGGTAAAGGACTTGATGTTCTGAAACTTATTAGAGCCATGTCAAATGCACAAATTCATTTCTATTCAATAATTTCTCTTGAAGAGTATAATCTCATGCATATTAGGATTTGAATACAATAGTAATATACTAGTTCAGCAAGCAAACAAAACTAAGACATTGACTTCTAAGTTTCAGTTGCCTTTTATCATTGCAGTATTTTTCTTTGAGAACAAGAGCATCATACAAATTACAGAGAAAAAGTCTCTCACCTCAATCTGCATTTTTAAATGGGTCTTAAAATTCGAAAGCAGCGTGAGGAAGATGGCAAGAGAGAGCTCAAATACATCAGGAACAGAAGAGACTCCATTTTTAGATAATGCTACACAAAGATATTGCTTGATTGCATTGATGAACATTTCGTGTGTCCTGAAAACTGGACCAGCATTCTGCAGTACTGAGAGAAGAAGCTGGAGAGACACTACCTTAGAACGCAATTCATGAGATCTAGAAAAAAATTCAACGTTAAATAAATTTTTATTGTATTTCTGAATACATATTTGTATTCAACATGAGCACTACAGCATTTCTTCCATGTCAAGAAGAAGTGACTGCTATTTTGATTCTTTTCAACGTTGGGGGCAGGAGGGGTAGAAATCAGCCTGCAAGTGATTTTGGACAACATCTACCATCTTAATTTGGAGATCTTCCAGGAGCATTAACATCTTAGACTAGGATAATAGATCCAACTCAGTGCTACTAAGAAGTGTTCCCTCACTCCCGCATCAAAAGCTTCACAAATACTATATAGACAAGGCCACTTCAGCTGATAAGATTAATAAGCCCATTACACAAAAAAAACCCTCAAGTATTGAATTTTTAATAATTTGAAGCAAGTTTCAATCCTAGATTCATCAAGCTAACTAAATCAAGGCCCTGACAGGTGAATTCTGAATACCTGCTTTACTACACATCAGCTACTTAACTGTCTCCAAAAGCTACCTGAGAAGGACAGTACAATAAATACAGTCTCATTACTTGGGATCTGGTGGTCCATCACCAAGTGGTTTCATGGAGAGCTTGCACAACGACCTGAACACAAGGAAGGCATCCTTTTGTAGAACATGGGAAAATCTGGCAGTAGCCTGATGTCCAGATACGTCTGTTTCCTTGAAAGCAAGAAACACAACATCAGATCCTCAGTGAGACAAAGGAACAGAGCAATCTGGAAGATTCCACAGCTCCTCTGAGAATTACCTACAAATTTTTTAAAAATGGTATATTTGGTAAAGTTTAAACTAAAATTAAACAGGACTACAGGTGACCTGGATCTTTTCACACATGTTGACTGACTTTTCCCCTCTGCCCCCACCCTGTATTCAACTAACATAACCAGTTTTAGAACAGTTGTTTTCAATATCTGCTTAAATTGCAGTTGCTGCTTCCTTTTCGAACTTGAGCAGGATACATACATTAAAACTTCTGTCCTTTCCCTCCCCAAATCCCACTGTATTAGTTGGCATGATAAAAACGCTTCTCCTTTCCTAAATATACATTAGCATCCAGTGAAGTTATTTACCAGATTATCAGTGGAGGAAACAGACTGCCCATCATCTGGAATCCCATTTGTTTGTACATTTTCACTATTAGAGCCAGGAAGAACAATATCTGCCATCTCTAATGCAGGTAAAGCCTCAGCTCTGTCTGTTACCTGCTTTTCTTCAGCCACTAAAGGGGAAAAAGGAAAACTGATTAAAATCACCCATTGAGCTTTTTTACTTCATGACTTTGTGAAGCTCTACAACGAAGTGGGACAGAAGCAGCACTTGTAAACTAGAAAGTTTCTCAGCTACCAGCAAAAGCATACTGTGAGACAATAAAAACCTGTTCTTACTGCCTTAGTAGGTGTTCTTGACAAGATACTTCGTAACAAAAGATAACTTCCATGCTTTTATAATCACAGGAATAAAAGTCTGGCAATACACATGCATCTATTTTACTTTAGAAGACTTTGCTACCTTTCACAGCTGACTTGACCACATCTTCCAAGATGCATTTAACCATTTCCTTTCCTCCATCAGTTGTTTCCTCTAATGAAACACACAAAGAGATAATTCTGAATTTAGTACTTTTGCTTAGAAGATTAAAAGGAAAAACATGAAAGAGGCAGAAGGATTAAAAATTATAGATATTCTTTAGTAGCTCTCCTCTAAAGCCATTTCCAAGAAGTCATACAAAAACACTCTTTGATGTTATTTCCATTGTTTAAATCAAAGCACTGATAGTTTTAATGCAGTGATTTTGTCATTTGCATTTATCAACTGTTATAAACTCTTAGTTTTGGAATATCCTACATTCCTAATTTAGATACAGTATATGCTTATGATAAGGTCTTCATAATACACATTATTTTTACCACAGGACTTCAATTACCTCAAAGTGATTTTGTCACTTCCCACATACTGTGACTATTCTCTTCATTTCCTTCCCCTTTATCAATCTAATCAAGTCAAATTCCATTATAATGGCTTATCTATACGGAATATGTAGTTTTACTAGACTTCTAGGGAAACTGTGATCCTTTCTTCAATGGTTATATTGTTATAGACATGAGCTAAGGATGGCCTGTATATTCTGAAAGACTACTGAGAAACACCAAGTGTGATTTGAGCCAACAACCCCAGTCACTTCTCCCCAAAATAGCCTAAAAGAGCACTTTCCAATAGTAACTGAAAGCAAAAGACCCAACCTATTCTTGTTCACCTGATGCTGAAAGAGGCAGATCCCGCTCCAACTTCATGTCTCCATTCTCTACCTTCTCAGGCTCACCATTCGTTAATTCCACACTTACAGGAATGGCAGGTTTCCCTTCCTGATAGCTGTGCTTTAACTGACCAATCTTTGGAGACCTGGACACCGCTTGAATTGCAGGAGACTGGGATTTTTGCTGATTAATTTTTTCTATTTCTCTGGATTCTTGTATCTTGAAAAAAACAATATGAAAAAGTTAATATAAGGCAAAAAACAGAAGGACAAACAGATGTCTATGATGACTGATGCTCCTTTGTGAATTCACGTGTTAACAAGAAAGAAACAATGAAAATATAATCAGTTGGCCAGTCAAATTAAAAATATGTACTTCAATCTTATTTTAAAAGCATCCCATCACTTGTTTATACAAAGCCATTTGGCAGAAACTACGGTGTGAAACCTTGTTATCAGCAGTAAGTTTCATATTTTATTTTTAATCAGGCAGTATGCTTCACTGCAGGATTTGACAGGGTTTTTTAAAATTACAAATCCATAGATGTCCAACTACAATGACAGACTCAAAAATAGTAACAAAAAAAGTTTTCTATTCATTTGTCAAGCCTAAACATTCGAGATGAGCAAAAGTAATAGTTACATACAGCTTGATTTTCCATCCGTGTAAAAATGACATTTAACATCTGCGTAAGGGTAGCTTTGGCAGTTGTCTGATTAATAAGATTTTTACTGGCCAGATAGATGTTGTAACAGGTTCTAACAGTCTGAAGAATTGTTCCTTCATGAATTTCTATATACGGAGATGTTACTGCAGTGAGGAGAGCCTGAAAAAGTCCGTAACACGGTAAAAATTAAATCTAAGCAAGCAGGCAGCAATACACTTCATGCAGGTCTTCCATAATTATCAGTAAGTTTCTTATGAAACACATATATCTAAGACTTTATAAGGAACTTCTAGCTCTCTGAAATGACATTTCAAATCGAAGAAAGTTTAACAGAACTTCCACGTATCTCTGTTCTCTCCTGAGCTGTTAACGTGTTCTATCACAACTAGTTTTCCAGTAAGTTTGATATTCCACCTCTAAATAAAATAGTTATCATTATATTCTATAGCTTCATTTCTGTGAAAGGGCCAATTGGTCTACACTACCATCGAATTAGATTACTAGAAGGTTCACCAACTTCTAACCTCAGCTATGTTAGCCCAAGTAGATTTCAGAACGAGAACAAACACACCACTGGTACTACTACTGTGCCTTGTTGAGAACATACACTGCAGATCTTTCTGGAAAAATGGACATGAGAGCAGACAGGCTAGAGCAGCAGCCCATGATACTGCATCAGTTACAGTGCATTCAGTTGGGGGCCTAGAAGATGAACATCAAGCTGTTTGCAAGATGAAATATCCAGGCCATGGCTCATCCCAGAAAGACAGACAAACATTTATAAAGTATTTCCTTACGTTCTGCTTCAGCAAGAGGAAATACATTTCACATACTAATTCTGACCTGGTGACAGCCTCCCTGAATTCAATGACACATCTATCAACGTAAGCAATGGAGAAACTGGGCCCTAAGTAGTGCTTTGCATTAATTTTTTTTCAGCTACAAAACCAAAGACAGAGAAAGCAAATTAATATTGCACCAAATAAAATACCTTAATTATCTGCAGTTGTACTCCTTCATCTGTTTGAGGACCCTGAAAGCAATTGCAAATGGTTTCAACTATTCGGTCAATCAGTCGTTTGCCAGGAGCTCCACTGTCTGGAGCATTGCCAGTGATATGTCCATATGCAATGAGTTTCTAGGTAGAAAGAATGCAGATTAGACCACCATATACTGTTAAGTAAAATACAGTTAAGTACAGCATAAAAAGGGGGCTTTAGACAGCATACCTTACTTAACCAGTTTTAATACAAAAATTTAACACCATCAATAGTCTGGCTACCAAATACTTCGACTCTTCACACTTCTAGACAAAACAGACTTAGTAAGTGATACACAAGCTTCTTCCACGCAGACCATTTCTTCCTATCATAACCAGATAAAAGTTTTTATCATCAATCTTTGTACCTATTCACAACAGAGAGGTTCTGCCCAAATAGTTAGCTGAGATTAAGTTGCATTTGTTTTTTCTGTAAGAATCTAAGGAGGGACAAGGTAGAAAGATTCCAGAGTCTGACCTCCCATCACATCAGCACTACAAGAAACACCATGGTAAATATTCCTTTTAGAGCACCACAGATGAAACATCTTTATGAATAACGTAAGCATGCATGAGCTTCAATAAAGGTCTGCTTCACTATAAAACACCACACACATTTCTGACTTTGACAAGATACACTTTCAACCAAGTCTGATGATAACCTATTTTGCATGGTTTATACGTCTAAGTAGCCCTAGTGGGTATCCGCACAGCTTATGTACTCAGGACAGCATTACTTCTTCGCTCTGAGAATACCAACAGCACACAGGTTTTTTGTAACTGTATACGTCTCCATTTCACTCTGTCCAAGTATAAAAAGACCACTTACCTGTAAACAATCCAGTGAAGTACTGACAATGCGTGGAGACTTTGACTGGCAGGCCAGTTCAAATGGAAGGAAGTATTTATCTGCTTCAATGAAGTTTGCTTTTGGTGGAGTAGCAGTGCCTTCCCTAGGTCAGATAAGAAGAGTTGTTCATTTTTCTAAACATGTATATCACAGCAAACTGCATTTCCTCCTTCTCTAAATTTAAAGCTGAATGGTACACAGTAGCATACAAATGTAACACAAGTTTCTGTCACGCATACTTTCTTAAAGGAAGTTCATTTTTCTTAAAAAAAAAAAATCCACACAAACCCCACTTTATTTATATTGCATTCGATCTTTTTCGTATGTTCTTCAACTTAACCCTTCCCTCGCTACACTCCAACACTGTCCCACTACCTGAAATACTGAGGAACTCCTACATAACATAAATGATAGATTTATCAAAGTTATTCTGAATTAACCAGGTCCCATATGAAGGATACTAAGCAAACAGAAATACATTTGGGGGCTCATTTTAAATCATAGCACAGTGCTGGACAAATGTTTTAAATTTTGGATTTAAGTAGTATTTAAATTGGTATTCCTGATCTAGGTAGTTAAGAGCATATACTATCAAACAGAGAATACCTTCTGCTCTTTATGATTTCCTAGCAGGCTATATTAAGCCCAGTAAAAGGAAGTGAAAAACTAGCACCTTTTAGAAGTTTTGCAATTTTTTCATAGTGAAATTCAGAGACAGTTATGGCTTGAGTACTCATAGCCACAAAAATTGTGTAATCGGAGTACACAGGCCATGTTTTTGGCAGAAAGGTGTGTAACTGGGTATTCACAAACTCACTGCCGTAATGTATACACACTCTTACATTTCCACTATCAAATTATTTCACTTGCTGTTTTCATGCATAGTTTACAGCAATTAATAATTTACCTTTGCTTTTCCAGCTCAGTTTTTATTTCATCTGGAAGAAAGAAAAAAATTCCAAGCATTTAACACCCAACATAAGTTATCATTATCAATAACACAAATAAGGAAAGTGTAATATAGCAAAGCTGTTTCAAACCAGAAGTCTTACACTTCAGTATTTGCTTCCAGAGCTTCTGGCCATAATAAAGTCAGGATGAAGCTCATGCTGACAGTAACTACCTTTCTATATTAGATGGATGGTTCAAGTTTGCTTGTACTGAAAACTATGTATTAAAATGGAGGAAATAAATGCCTGCCTGCAATTAGATGCATCCTACGTTAACAGACAGTCAACTGTGTCTCAGTGGAAGCAAACCAGTTCCTGTGCAAAAAATGGCATAGTTTGTGTTAGCACAAGGACACGAGCAATGTCTTTCCATAGCTCGTCAGAACACCAGACAGCAGTGCCAATACAAACACATGGAGCTGCAGCAAACGCTTCCTTACCCCCAACCGGGTAAGGTCTACTGCACTGCTTAATTCCAGGCTGCCCTAAGCTTAAATCAAAAAAAACCCAACATTGATTCTATTGATCCATAGAGAACCCTTTAGAGAAGACTGTCACAATGAAGCAAGACTATCTCCTCTTTGCCCCAGCATTCTCAAAATATGCTAGCCAAGATGCTACTAAACTAAGAAACACAAACTTATTTTAGACATCTGTCATTTACACCCAGAGACTTCTCAAACACACCACTAGATTCCTAAGTGAAGGCATGGTTTAAGAGATATTTTTTTTTTTTTTTTGAAACCCATTAACAAGCTAACTAAACAAATTCTGTTGTTTACAAAGCTCAAAGATATGTATGTGGAGGTGCCTAGGCAATCAAAGAAGGTCACATAACCAGGCTGGCTGCACGGCATGTCATTAAAAACAACCCTAACAGGGCAAGAATAATGGTTTATATGAGAGACCCAGACGCACAATTAGCATTAGACCAATATGAACTGCTGTGATACATACTGTCTGTGTTCAACTTTATATTTTTCAGGATAGGAATTATTTCAGTAGATTTACCAAGAACCATGTGTACCTAGAGCTCTGTGTAAATGCTTATTAAGCAACTGTTTTTATAGAATCCACTGGCTGTCAGTTGAAAACAAGTTTTCTTGAAAACAGTTTTCTAAAGCACAGCAGAACAGCTTCTCTGTTTAAAAGCCTCCATTTCTCCCAATCCCTCCTGAGGCTTACTGGCACTAAGAGTACAGGATACAACCGTTACACCTACTGATGAAGCAAGACACTGAATGAAGGAATCTATTCAAATGCTGCTTACTCAACATTAACACTGTGCATGTCAAAGGAGAGAGTGGACAGAGGCGGGGGGAAAAAAACCCCAACCCAAAAAACACCACTGGGAACTGGTTTTATTCTTTTTCTTCCACGCCTCTTGTGTTTATGCCCTATTTGAACCTATGTTACTTCTCATTTCTACAAAGTCATGAAGATATTTTGCAGTCCAAAACTGCACAGTGTTAGTCCAGTGAAAGGTATATTACTGGGAAAGGAAGAAAAAAAGATTAAAATTAGAACAATTAAAACAATTAGAATACCAATATTTCCTACATAAGAATGACAGCAATTTTCAGTAGTGATTTACTTAAGTTCTCAAGAGTTTAACATATTCAAAACAATAAAGACCTCAAGTAAAAGAAAACAAGAGCATCATTCCCATAGTTAAGTTTATTCTTCTGTCTCACCAAACAAAAAATTTAAAGCGTAAGTAATTAACAGAAACACTACTGCAGTAACACTACAGCAGAAATTGTAGAAATAGCTGCAGTTTAATTTTTATCAAGTAGTTGTAGAATACACCAGTTCCTCCCTATTTAGAAAAAAGATGCACCATAGACTTCCCCAGTACCAAGAGCAGACGTCATTTACACACAACCTATGCCTGTGTTGACTGGTTTATAAATGGTACGATACCTCAAGACTCCATTAAAAAGACCATTGCATAAATAAGATGGCATAGCAAATGAATTTAGTAAAAGGCAGCAGGGGATTATTTGAAGTATGACACGGAGAAAAGAAAAAAAGAAGACAACAGCTGACAGAATTACCAGTTTCGTAAAGTTAATTTTACATTTCTCTCAAACTGAATTAATTTTACCCACAGTTAACTAGCATTTTTTATTACGATTAAAACACTGCAGCTTCTTTCATCCATAACAGTTTGCGTAGATAATGAAGTTTGGCCTGAATTCCTCAGGCTGCAAGTAATGTTCTTCCCACATTTCCTAGCATATTTACTACGGCACAGAGCTTGATAATTAAGCTAACATTTTTGAAACTGAACTCATAGCCTTATATAAAGCATAAGCTTAATTAAACTTAAGTATATGTAAAGAAAACTGATTTTTTCACTTGCGTAAAAAAGAGCTTAGCCTAAACAGAATAAAGTTGGGGGTGGGGGGTGTCACATGTAAATAAAAGAAACCACATTCATGTTGGCAACTTACAATGATTCAACAACACTCACCAAACACAACAGAGATCTGTTAGTACAATAATCAAGGCCCTGACTGGGCAGGACAGTTGGGCAACAGAAGGTTATCTATTCATGCTGACCTCTGCTTTAGTCCAGTCCAAGCAAGATTAGCAAAAATGTGTCCACCATCACAAGAACTAAATACACTCAAATATACCGTACCTTAAAATATGCAGACATAGAATAATCCAAATGCTAATAGGTGGCTATTACACAATGTCCCTCTCCCAAAATCATAATCTTTGATGTGTTAGCAAACATAACGACCTCCACCAGTAATCTTTGAAGAAAGTTCCCTTTCTCACCCTCTAAATATATTTACCTAGCAGCAAAACAGGTTCGCAGTCCTGTAAATGGGTTGGGCACGCTGGGGGAGTTGGGGAAGAAATGAGGAATAGGAAGTATGTAGGAAAAGTAGTCTCTAACTGCTGGGGCATGCATGTTATACTATTGCTTACAATGTCAACTTTACATAATAATAAAAGATACTCTTCTATCTGGTTACCTTTCTCTGGATACACTAGCACTACAATTAGCTCCTACAAATTTCTTGAAGGTAAGGATTGTGGGAAGGAGGATAAAATTGACAGCTATTTTTCAAGCTTGCTTTCCCAGTGCATTGGATAGAACTTGCTTCTACCCAGTTTCCTTACATACTCAACCTGTCTTTTCTTCTGTTTTGTATACAGTAAATGATCCCAAATTAAAGGAAAAATATCGGTGCAAAGCAACCAAAACTGTAAGAGATATGTCACTTTGGTAAACTAAGAAAGGCATAGAGAACTCCAACTGCAAGAGCTATACAGCTTTACCCACCTTATTTCCCCCTCCTGCATGACAAACCACATGTTTTCAGAACTTTAACACACAGATCTATATCATCAATTTGTACTTGCAGGAGATTTCAGGGCCAGTCCACCAACTTCACGAAAAGTATTTTCAGTTCTGCAGGACACCACAGACATTATATGTATTTGGCTACGCTGCTAACAGTTTTTAGCCAGTCCAACCATAAGCTGGAGATAAGATGTCAGAAGATTACTAGCCTTGGAAGATCTCAGACTCTGCAAGTCGAGGGCCTTAAACAGCCCGTGCCCTAGTTTAAAAGTTTATAATGACTTTCCTCAAAAATTGGTTCTAAAGTGACAAGCCCCAAATCCTTTTGTTTCATACCGAGACCAAAACTTAATAAAACAGGTATCTGAGTTTTTTCCCCTCGTATTTTCACGTCTTATATTAGAGAGCCTTCCCCCACCCCGACGTCCCGAGCTCAGCCGGGGCCCTGGCCGGCAACCTCGCAGCTGGGG
>NW_009613750.1:0-2656 GCF_000690535.1 Cariama cristata
ACTGTTCTTATCTCAAGCCATGAGTTTTATTACTTTTACCCTTCCAATTCTCTCCCCCTCCTCCTGCTGGGGATAGGGTGGGAAGTGAGTGAGTGGCTGTGTGGTGCATAGTTGCTGGCTGGGGTTAAACCACGAAGCTTATAAAATGTGGTGAAGAGTGGCTTGGCAACTACATCAGACAATTATCTAAGGACCCTGGGATGCATCGCATCAAGCCCCAAGTCCTTATGTATGTTCAGGGAAGATCACTGGCTTACAATTTTGCCTTTTGGTTTTTTTAAGGCTGGATAACATTCAGGCCATTAATTACATTTGTAGCCATAGTTTACTTAATTATGTAGGAGTAATCAAGCTTCTTGCTTCAGGGTGCAGACTAATTACCACAAGCAACATCTGCATCTCATGGGCAGCACTGCAAATTTGGAAAGTGCATATGAGGCTCTTCCTCTTCTTTTCAGAGACACTGTTAATCACTAATTGAACAAAAAACTGACTTCTCTTGTGTGAAAAATCTTTATTGTATGTAAATTACATGGAAGCATGGTCTATTCTATTGCTAAATAATTGAAACGGTAGTATCATCTGTAAGGCTTGGGTCTTTTACTCTGATTCAGGAAGGAAAGAAAGCTGATAAACCGAACAAGTCTAATGATATAGTGTTGTATAAACCTGTTATCACAATTTAATTGATGCCTTATCAACTTTAAATATCTTATGAATGTAGAAATTAGTGGTTTTCCATGCTGAACTGGAAAGGACTTTGTCGATGTGAGACAACACTTTTCTGCAGAATAGACCGAATATTGTAGCCTTGACAGTATAACATTGCAGAGTTATGCACTTTTACAGAGATGAAATAAAATAATTACAGTCTTTTCTAGTGTAAAATACCTGAACTGTTGGATCATGGTTTGACTGGGGAAAAGGCCTTTTCAGAGTGAATGAAGAACTGTGAGAACCAGTGTATTCTGTAAAGAGGCTATTTCCTGCAGAAGAGTATGGGGAAACCAAAAGAGTGGTTTATTTCTACAAAGTGATGATGATGATGACCTTTCAGTTGTCTCAAGAGGCTTTCTAGTACCTTGTTCTTTCTTTATGTTCTTCTTTGTTCTCCAACATATCAAATTTTAAGGGATTGACTTCCTAGGATCTGAGCAAAATTAAATATACCGAAGTGTATCTTGTTTTCTGCTAGTAATACAATATTTCAGAAGGATGAAAATTAAAATGTCATCAAAGAGGTGAATAGCATGTGAAATGGCACAGTGCTTTCAAATGGGGGGGACGGTAAAGAGTCAAAAATGGGACTGAGAACTGAAGTTGGGGATTTTTGTGAAATCTTATATGTCACTAAATTTCTATTGATATCACTCTACTGCAAACAAAAAAGTTCATATTTATTAAGTTTTGTGAGTTTCAGTTGATTAGTGTTTATTAGTGTTTTGAGACAGATCAACTGAAAATGGCCCCTTACTACAAGGACATTGAGCTGCTGCAGCGTGTCCAGAGAAGAGCAACAAAGCTGGTGAAGGGCCTGGGGAACAAGTCTTATAAGGAGCAGCTGAAGGAGCTGGGGTTGTTTAGTCTGGAGAAGAGGAGGCTGAGAGGAGACCTGATCACCCTCTACAACTACCTGAAAAGAGGCTGTAGTGAGGTAGGCGTTGATCCCTTCTACCCGGTAACTAGTGACAGGACAAGAGGAAATGGTCTCAAGTTGCTCCAGGGGAGGTTCAGGCTGGATATTAGGAAGAACTTCTTCACTGTAAGAGTCATTAAGCATTGGAACAGGCTCCCCAGGGAAGTGGTGGAGTCACCATCCCTGGAGGTGTTCAAAAAACATTTAGATGTGGCACTTCGAGACATGGTTTAGTGGGCATTGTGGTATTGGGTAGAAGCTTGGACTTGAAAATTTTTGAGGTCTCTTCCAACCATAATGATTCTATGATTCTACAAAAATGTTCAGTATGCAAAAAAATGCATGTTATTGTAAAAGGTCTTCAGAAGATATTTCAAAATGCATATTAAATTTGTAATAAAATACAAAATTATGTGCCCTTCTGAGATAAGAGGAGGACTCAGCTTCCAGGAGAAGTAACGGAAATTAATAAACTTGACTGCTGCAAGTTACTCAGTAGGCAATATTGTTATAATTATCTTTTTCAAACAAGGCACTCAGTAAGATTCCGCATTCTTCCTGTTTGAAAAGTAATAACTAAGTACTTTCTGTCAAAAGTCAAAATGCATTTGTAGTTTTTAATTGAGCTATAAGTCTAGTTGCCTTGGCAAGCTTTACAAAGCAGTCTTAACAACCAGATTAAAAAAGTTCAACAAAGAGTAATGAAGCCATAGCCTTAACTCCATTCACAGAAGACTCAGTGACAGGACCTAGAGCAGATTCAGGGTTGCATGCCCAGTGTCCATCTTGAATGGGAACCCAGAGTAAGTTTATCAGCAAAACTGATCCTTGATTAGATCTCAGAAACAAAACCATTAGAACTCATTTAAAGTTACAAGGATAAATATCACAAGCTACACATGGAGAATTCATATGCTAACAATATCAAAATAAGACACTTGAAGATAATCACCTAATTGCTGTTTGAAGCATCTGTTCTTGTGAGCAATTACTCATGAAAGGCAAGTCCTGCTTGACCAA
>NW_009613751.1:0-6526 GCF_000690535.1 Cariama cristata
CTGATGTTAACCGACAGAGGGTAATCCTCCTTGTGTTAATGGCAGCATTAGGTTTAAATCAACGAAATCTCGTTTTATGGGTCTTACCCTGTGATTCTGACAGTCTGGTGAGGTTCATCGCTACGGTCTGTGCTGTACGAGAAGACTGACTGTCCCTGTGCAAGGTTAAGAGTCTGGATCTCTGCAGTCTCCTGATGATAAAAATGCAAACTTCAGGAGGATGACTTTTCAGAATTTGAAGAAAATTTTTAGCCAAGCCTCGTAAGGATATTTTTAAGGGTAGTCAAAACTAAACAAATCTGAAAAATCTTGAAAATAATAACTTGTAAGGACCAGGGAGTGTATTAGGGAGATCTAGTCTGATTTTTTTTTAGCATATATATGCTCCCCAGTGGTACTTGTTATCAGCCCATAATGATACACAGGAGAAGCGCGGTATTTCTGAAATACCCTCTACCTGTGTGTGGCACATTTGGTTATATCGGGTACCACAGTGTAATCTATTTATGTGGAAAATAGGACCATCGTCTCACTTAAGTGCCTCTCTAACTCTCGCAAGACAGGGACAGAGGTAATTAGCTGTCCTCAGACTGGCCGGTAAGCCTTCGATGTATAAATTGCCCATTCACTCAGATGTGAATTATTCTTAGCATCCTGTCTTTTGTAATAAATGCATGATTATGAACATGTGAAGGGAATAGGAGGGAAAGGTAGTGTGAGCCTCACCTTTTTTTTTTTTTTTCCTTTTTTTTTTCTCCCCCAAATAATGGATGAGCTATGCTGAGGTCTTACCAGCTTCTCAAAAGGATACGTGTTGCCAGTTTGCTACAGGCAAAATTTTTCTGCATTCCCTTTTGGCTGCTAAGGCAAAACTGATGCACTGAGTGTGTAAAGAGCGTACATCCATTGCCTTCTCTGTAATATATCTACACAAAGAGTTACTACTTCTCCATTTGCACTGGACAGAGAGCATAACCAATACAAAACAGGTTATCCTGCTAAAAGTGGAGGACAAGATCTTCCTAAGGGCATCCGTATTCCTCAGCTCCACTCCTATGCTCATCTTCCACAGCCCAAACTAGCAGCATCCCACAGCTCTGTAGGATGGCCCATCATTTCTGCCCGGCACAGCCATCCTCATGAGGAGAATCTCCCTTTGCCATCCTGAACTATCAGGTTGTGCTCTGCCAGCATCTCACATTTATTTATAGCTCCCATTCTGGCAAGCATAGTGGCTTCTAGTTCCGCGCAGGCTTGCTCAGACCCTGACTCCTTTCTCAAGGTGGGTAAATGGCACTATTAGAGTTTGCCTCAAGCTGGCGTGTTCAACACTAAACGTAGCCCACTGCATGGGGAACTGCCCTGCCCGTTCCTGGGGTGAGAGACAGGCAGGACTGTCCATGGTGAGCCATGAAGCTCAGGTGCTTAACTTGTTCTTTCGATTGGGCAGGAGTGATCACCAGCACATTTGGGGAACCTTTGCTTTCTTCTTATAGCTTCCTTATCTAGTTGGGCTGATCACCAGAGGCTTGAGAAACCAAGCAAATAGTTTTACTGGTCTCTACAGATAAGTCTTTCACATATGTGTGTTCAAAAGCACTGCCCTGTGCAGTTAAGGTAGGTTCTGTCAGCTGCAGCTTGGACAATGACCCTTTCCCCAGACATTGATGCTGCCCAGGGAGATCATCATTGTGCTGTATGAGGAAGGCCAGAAGAACAGTGTTCTTGGGAAATAACAATCTCAAGCAAGTACGTTGTCCCCCTTGTGCATAAACTGTGAAAGCTGTCAACCTTCCTTCTTCTCTTCTTCTTTCTGACAAGCAGTCTTATTTCCAAGGTTTCCATAGTCTGGCGAGGCATTGCCAAAATGACCAGAGATTTGGGGTATCCCCATTTTTGAGTGTCCGTCTGGAGACAGCGTGGTCAATAGGCTTGTTTTCAGCCCTGTACTGAGCTCTAGTTTAGCACACAAAAAGCAAGTTACCTGGAACAAGTGCTGAGAGAGGTTGTGGAGTTTCCATCCTTGCAAGAGTGGTGACTCACCATTCCTAGAGGTGTTCAAAAAACGTTTAGATGTGGTGCTTCGAGACATGGTTTAGTGGGTTTAGTGGGCATGGTGGTGTTGGGTATATGGTGGGACTTGATGATCTTTGAGGTCTCTTCCAACCATAACGATTCTATGATTCTATGATTCTATGAATTATTTAAAACTCAGCTGAGCAGGGACATGAGTAACCTGCTCTATATTTTAGATCACTCCTGCTTTGAACAGGAGGTTGGACTAGATGCCTTCCAGAGGTCCTCTCCAAACTAGATTTTTCTAGATTCTGTGCTCTAATGAGCCAAGGCATCAGCTGTGCTCCAGGGTTTGGAGGAAAAGCCTGTGATTCTGGGGAAGGAACCAGTTTCTGCAGAGGCCGAACTGGAATACGCTGACTTATTTGAAAACTTCTTTAACCTTCAGCCAGTAGCCATGATGGAGTAGTTCCACTAATGCTATTGGACTTGCAGAGGGAATTTTGGTTTCCCAAGTGCCCTCTGGATATCTTCAGCTCACAGTTGGTGAGATGGTGCTAGCGAGGAATTATGATGTGAAAGTGCTGAAGGTCCTCTCAGAAAGCTTGCACTTGGATGGTGTGTTGCTGCCTTGTAACCAGTGAGAAAGGATTGATATAGCATATTTGATGCAGCAGAAGAACGACCACTACTTCTCTTCTTGTACATGGGAGAATGAGACAGGTATCTATAAGGCAGCATAAAATGCCTAGATCAGGTCACATTATTCTTTTGCAGTTTTCTTCTCACGAGATGTTGCAAAGAGACCTTAATTTTAGCAGGATCTCTGTGAAAAATGCTTTTTTCCTTCCCTAGGGTCCTGCTCTGTTCACTGTAAGAAGACTGTGTCCTCAAATGCCTGTCAAAGCTTTTGTCCTCAGTTTTTCGTTAACTTCTCTGCCTTCTCTTTGCAGACATGAATGAGGAGCGGTTGGGTGATGCCAGTGGAGCAGACAATGCCGAGAGCTACAGTGACAAAGACACAGACCAAAGGAGCTCCCCAGACATGAGTAAGGCCAAAAGTTGCTTCACCCCTGAAAGCCCTGAAATTGTTTCAGTGGATGAGGTCGGTTATGCAGTTCAGAAAAATGGTGGAAGCACAGAGAGCCGTCCAGACAGCCCCAAGTACCACCCAGAGCAGAACCACCTCCTGATAGAAGGTCCTTCTGGGACAGTTTCTTTACCTTTCAGTTTGAAAGCCAACAGACCTCCGCTTGAAGTCTTGAAAAAGATCTTCCCTAACCAAAAGCCAACTGTGCTGGAGTTGATCCTGAAGGGGTGTGGCGGTGACCTGGTGAGTGCTGTAGAGGTTCTCCTGTCCAGTCGGTCTTCGGTGGCCAGTGGGGAGAGAACTTCAGCAGAATCTGATGGTCTTGTTTTGCCTTCCAATGGGCACATTTTTGAACACACACTGAGTTCGTACCCTATTTCCTCTTCCAAGTGGTCCGTAGGCTCAGCATTTAGGGTTCCTGACACGCTGAGGTTCTCTGCTGATTCCAGTAACGTCGTGCCAAATCCTCTGGCCGTACCTTTGCAGCACCCTTTCCCTCAGCCACCACGCTACCCACTGATGCTGAGGAACACTTTGGCAAGAAACCAGTCCAGCCCGTTCCTGCCCAATGACGTCACCCTGTGGAACACCATGACGCTGCAGCAGCAGTACCAGCTGCGGTCCCAGTATGTCAGTCCTTTCTCTAGCAACTCCGCCAGTGTTTTCCGAAGCTCGCCTGTCCTTCCTTCCCGCTCCTCAGAAGATCCTAGGATCTCAATCCCTGATGATGGGTGTCCTATTGTGTCTAAGCAACCAATTTACACAGAAGATGAGTATGATGAAAGGTCTGATTCTTCAGACTCAAGAATACTCAACACATCTTCTTAGACTGACATTCCAGACGTGGTAGCTAAGTGATACTTGGAGTGCAGCTGAACTACTGGGCCCTAAGAGGAAGGACACGTACTCTACGAAACCCTTGCAATTGTATTAAAAAGTGACTTTGCTTGGTATTGTACTATAGCAATAAAGACAGAACTTATTTAATTTCTTGCACTTCACTGGATAATGCCAAATAGCAATACTCTGGCTTTAGTGCTGAGTGTGTGTTACAAAGGAAGACTTTAGGCTATCAGTTATGGGACTCTGGAAGACTCGTAATGGTAACAGAAGCCCAAGGTCTACTTTGTTCCTTAACTCAGAAAAATGGGGATGTTAAACTAGAATACTTGAATGCTGTTTTATAAGAGACAACTCCTCAGGACATAAGAAATCAAACAAACGTAGTTCAATTGCAAATGGACTAAAACAAGGACCTTACAATCTTATGCCAGTGATCATCCTTGCAGTGAAAGAAAAGGCAGAAGAAAGAAATATGCACATGAAACTGCTTCTGTGCCATTTGAGCTTGGACACTTTTCAGAGAAATAATATTAAGAATTATTCTTTTCCCATGGCTAGGTCGAAACGTGTAATGTCAGTGTAAAACCAATTACAGCTGTGAATTGCATGAAGTGTATTGTGAAATGAACACCAGATTAAGCATTGTCAGGTTAATGTAGCATGCTAAGGACTCTAGAAAAATAAACTAAGATGATGATCTTGGTTTATGTCATTTATACTGGGCAAATAACATTTCTGAAGATAGAGAGCTGATTAGTTCTCAGCCAGGGTTAAAATGTCCAGCTCCAGCAACTGCAGTCAAGGGAAGCCTCTTTTTCCAAGCCTGGGTTCTGCTTCCCTGCCTTGTAGCTTGCGACTGAGATGAGGCAAATGTTGTCATCAGGGAAGCTGAGGTCTCTTGAGGATGTACTGCAGACACTTCCAAGCTTAGCTGAGCGAAGCAGAGCTTGCTACAGACACAGCAAGCAGAAGAAAAGGCTCTCCCGATGCTTCAGAAGTGTCTTTTTTACTATACTGTAGAAGTAGAAAAAAGGAAATAGGATATAATAGCAGCCATTTCTTTAAAATAATGTTTAGCCAAATGGCAACTTCTCTAAATCTAGAAAAGTAATGGTTTGAACAATTTATTGCATGTTTGCATGCATTGATTACACTGCATATCTTATGTGTGTCAGAGTAACATTAGGAATTGCTTCTGATGAGGAATGCCACTAAATTAATTGTCCACTTAGAAGTTTGTTAAGGTTTTAGTGCCATTTTTTCAACCGTTCACGAGAGACCGCATCTGCTTGACAGTTGGCTTTTCCAAAACACACCTCTGAATGCAGATGAAATGGCTGTCAGGCCTGTCAGGTGTATGGATTAGTCCCACACCTCAAAAACAGTTGAGGCTGCCCTGAAGTTCGACTCTAAAGCAGATGGGCTTTAAAGCTGTAATATGTATCAGGCATGTTACCTGGTGTCGTTGCTGATATGAATGCCTGTGCTTTCATGTGGCATTTCATACTTTGTAATGTTTGTGCACCCAGTGAATCTTGCGTTTTATAAGGGTACTGAACATGCACAAAAAGGATAATAAAATAATTATTTTATTTTCCTTAGGGGATAAATGAACAGAAAGATACTTTTTCTTGCATAGTTTTCCAGCCTGTTCAGAAAAGCAGTTTGTGGTAAAGCTACAGAGCAAAGACATAAAGGCAGGGGGAGGGAGAAAAGAAAATAAATAACTTCCTTTAAGGAAGTGTAAATGTGAAAACATCTGGAATTTTCATAAATGCAGAATTACAGTTTTGTACTGACAAATTTGCCTGCACTCATGTGGCACTTGTAAACAAATTCATCTTCCAGCCATTCCAGAGAGAAAAGTAATAAGTAAAATAGGCTTGATCTTGCAAACAGAAAGGGATGAGGTAGTGAAATGCTGTGCTCCAACATCACGAAGTGTCAAAGGCTAGATAAGAGCAGATAGGCCCAGGACCTCTGGTTTTGAGCTCATGCACCAAACAGGTTTCCATCCAGCAGAAACCTTTATAGAGGCATCCCTGTACATGGAATGAAAGCTTTCCCCCCCGCCCCCCGCCCTTGCTACAGAGGGCAAATCATCTCCAGCAGAAAGACCAAACAGTGACACCTGCAACAGCTCACAGTGACCTTACACACTATGGCCTGTGGGTTTCCAGAGAACAGAATTTTGGCATCTTGGAATTGGGACACATCTTGAAAAGAAAAGTGACCCTTGACTAAAGTGGAGTGAACTGTTATCACTCTAAACACTTGTGGTGAAAAATGCAGATTCGGTGGTAGGATTTTTTAATTGGATCTCTTTTGAGAACTGTTTTCTGAAACAGCAAACTAGTTAAAATAATCCTTGCCCAGTGATATACCTTTTGACTGAATTCACGATTATATTTTTTTTTTTTTTTCAATAAAGTAAACCTAAACATGTTCAAAATAAAAAAATTGCAAGTTTTGGTGTTGAATGATGGTTTTTGTTTGACCATACAGTATTTTGGCTCTCCATAAGATTAACTTTTCAAAAAATATGGATTGGCCTGCAACCATATCTTTGAGAAATTA
>NW_009613752.1:0-5955 GCF_000690535.1 Cariama cristata
GCCTTTCTGATCTGGAGCGCGGCTCCGGAACGGGAGGGATTCGGTTTCAGCCCGTCGCCTGATGCCTTCGCCCCGATTTCGTTGCAGCCTCTCCTTTCCGCAGCCCAGGTCTGCTGCTTGCGGGGGGGACACACGTACCCGCTTCGGCAGGCCGGGCTGGGCTTTGCTCTTGCACAGGGCGGTAGCTGGCAGCGTTAGCCCGCTGTCCGATGCTCTTCCTGGTTTAGGTCCTTCGGGATCAATACCGCTGTCCTCTGAAGCCGGATAATCCACCTGAACTGTGGAGCTCAGTAGTTGCGAGCTGGATATGTTGATACTAATAGGGGCTAATCCTCAGACTATTAGCGTTTATTATTATGTCATTAAAGCCTTGCACAGCTGAGGTGTGCTTCTGCAGAACACCCTCTGAAATGAGCTTTTCTCTGGTTTTTGTAACGCTGTGTTCGCCTGCCTAGGTGTCCGGCCGGTAGATGGCTTCAGGAGGGCTGTCTGCAGAGTTGGTCTGGCGGTCGTGCGCAGAATAAAATGTATTTTCTTGTCAGCCAGAAGTCAACACGCGTAGGAATAGGCGTGAATTGTCCATTGTGAATGTCAGGAAGTGCGGCAGTTTCTAGCCAGCCAGCTGTTTTCCCCAGCGCTAGCACGCTGCGATAGCCTTAAATGTAGCTCGTCTAAAATGTTCTTTCCGCAGGAACAGAATGGGCCAGGGAGGCTCCAACCCAGCCGCAGTTCCACACGCCGCTGAAGACATTCAGGGAGACGACAGGTGGATGTCGCAGGTAAGCCTGGGAGGGGCGGTGGTCACATGAGGATGGGTCCTCTCTACTGGGAGGCCGGGGGGGCTGTTGGGTGACTGCTGCACGGGCTCCGTCTGGCCACGCTTCTGACCCTTGAGGTCGTAATAGCTCTGGCAGGCTGTCAGGACGTGTCTGTCTTGTAACGATGAAGCAAGGCAAAAACCAGCATCGTTGCATGACCTGAAAGCTGCCCTGTGGAACCGTTTGAGAAAATACTCCGTTTGGCCCATTAGCTGGGAGAAGCTGCCAACCCCTTTGTTAAACAAAGTGCAGAGCAGCGCTTTCCAGCGTGCATCTTTGCGAGGGAGTGACAAAGCTGAAAACAGCAGAGGCAGAGTGTCTGGACTGCCTGTCCCTTGCTGCGGTGCTTCCTCCCTTCCTCGGCAGGGAGAAACAGCCAGAGGATACTCGCTGCAGTGACTAACCGTTAATTTCTCTGTTCTGTAATTGTTGAGTCCCACGGGCGTCTGACAGGCTCAGGGCTTACGTACGTGTAGCACGTAGAGCAGACGGGATGCTCCTCTTACCAGAACCGAGGGTGTTGCTGGGGTTTGTGTAGTCGGGAGGAGCATCCAACGGTTCACGGGTTAACGCAGAGGAGGGTGGTGGAGGCGCAGCAGGGGAAACTGGTTGGGCAACTGTCCCTTTCTGTCCTGCAGCAGAGATATGGAGGAGGAAGGATCAGCCAGAGCTTACCTTGCTGCTTTCTTTTAACAGCACAATAGGTTTGTCTTGGACTGCAAAGACAAGGAGCCCGATGTGCTCTTCGTGGGTGACTCCATGGTGCAGTTGCTTCAGCAGTATGAGGTATTGTTAAAGAAGGGAGGCTGGTGAGGTTATGGGAATTAGAGCATTTCTCTCTCTAACCCAGTGATCGATGATCACGTGTAATCCCGACAGTCCCTTCTGTTCTCATTTTACTGCCATCCCTTCGGGCTTATTCTGCCCCGCTTCCTTAACTTCCCACTGCTTGTAGGAAGCCTTGCCAGTTTATCTCTGTAAGCCATTTGCAGTCTTTCTCCGAAGCCATTGCCGACAGCCTCCATTCTGACACACGTACACAACCCCATGCTAGTTCCTTGAGTCTGAGATTCCAGGCTCCCGAGGGGACGCCGTCGAATTCTCTGTAGGCGTGCCTTGCGCGGCCAGAGCACGTGTAGCCCTCTAGCGCTTGGGGTGCTGTAGGCATGGGCACCCTGGCTTTTCTCTAAAACTCTGGTGGGGCAAAGAAGAGTTCTGCTGCTCCGCCTTGGTGGCAGCCGAGCAGCTTGGTTCTGCAAGAGCTGCTTCCATTTCTTCTAATTTTGTTACCTGGTGATGAAAAGGATTTCTTCAGGTCATACGTACCTCCTGCAGAAGCCCCGTACTTAGGGAAGCTAGGTACACGGTGGTCTGCGTCAGGTCCAGCATTCTCTGATGCCCTTTATGGAAATGAGTTTTCAGAGGAGGAGGTCTCATGGCTACTTGCAGTGTCCCCGCAGACATCACTGGCCTGTGCAGTATCTTTCTCTGACGATCAGGGTGCTGCTCTGAAATAGCCAATTGATTTCTGATTGCAGATATGGCGAGAGCTCTTCTCACCGCTTCACGCGTTGAATTTTGGGATTGGTGGAGACACTACAGGACACGTTCTATGGAGACTGAAGAATGGTGAACTGGAGAACATTAAACCGAAGGTATAAGCAGAAAACCAAACCAGGCAGCCCTGTGCTGACTTAGAAGAGACTTCAGCGCTTGAGTGGTGGCAGAGCTGAGTGGGCTGTTAACTCTTAACAGGACTTTTTGTTTGAGCACTCGTTGGCGCCGAGTGCGCGTCAGGTATTGAAGTGTGCTCGGCTAATCCAGAAGCGTTTGGGAACAGAGCTGTAGGTCTCAGAGGCGGGGTTTATGCTGCTGAATATGCCGATCGGAGGATGTCGTCAATAAATAGAGACGAGCTAGTCCTAGTCCTAGCGAGAAAGTTGATCGGGCCTATGCTTTGCCGTAGCTAGGTGTAGTTTGGAGTTGCAGTGTGTCTCTCGGGCCTGAGATGCATTCTTGGCCTCTGGAAAGGGATGGCAAAGTATTCGGTAAGGAGTTAGTAAAGGTGTTCAGGAGGCGTGGTGAAGATCAGCACCGACGGTTGCAGCCCTGTTGCGAGTGTCTTCGCTGAAAGCGGTGGACACCGCACCGCCGTGCTGTTAGGCAGTGCGTGCCCCAGGTAGGGCGGCAGTGTCGCTCGTATTCCAGCCTGCTATTTAACAGTTTACGGTCTTTTAAAATAACAAGTGGAGCTGTACGGTTGTCCCTGCCCCTAAGGAGCTTACGCTGTACCGTGTAGGTCTGTGCTGCCCTCTTTTTGACCAACGTGGGCTCTTGCAGGTGTGTTGGCCAAGAGGCTCTGAAATGGGGTGGGCTCAGACATCTCTTAGGCTGTCCAGAAAAGCTTCAGTAGTTCTTCGTCCGTACTGAAGGCCAAAACAAAAGCTCATAAGATGCTCTTCAGAAACTGGCATAACTGTCGGCTGAAGACCTCTTACAGTCTGAGTTTGGCCTTAAACGTGACCCTTCTTGCAGCTCGCTGGCCACAGATGATGTTTATGCAGGGTTTTCTGGGTCAGCAAGCCCATTACGACTTGTTCTGAAAAAGTTGCAAACATTTTTTCTCCTTGTAGGTCATTGTTGTTTGGGTTGGAACAAATAATCACGAAAACACAGCAGAAGAAGTCGCAGGTGGAATCGAGGCTATCGTGCGCCTGATAAACACCCAGCAGCCACAGGCCAAAGTTATTGTACTGGTACGTCTCTCGGAGCGCTGTGAAAACAAACCGCTCTGAGGAAGCCCCGTGGTCTCTGTACCGTGCCTCTGCCATCCTGGGAGTTACCGATCGTTGCCGGGGAGGGCAGGCGCTTTATCTGTCTTCTGCTTTGCGCGCACCTCCCCTTGTTCACTTGGCTTTGCAGAAGTCGTCCTTTGGGCCCCGCCGGGGCGGGTGTAGTCGTTCCCAGTGGTGCTGTCCCACTTAGAAATGTTGTTGAAGAAGTCCTGTGAGGGGAAGATAGGTGCCCAGGTGAGAGCTGGCATTGGAAGTCCTAGTTGGCTTCCTTGTCTTAGCAGCTGCGCCGATGCCTCTCTTGCTGAGAAGCTGGGCGATGGCATTCGGTACGCCGCTGAAAGCTTATAGAAAGAGCGCAAGCTGATCTATTTAAAAAAAAAAAAAAAGAAAAAGAAAAAAGAAGGTGGGTGCCTTGCCAGTTGTGCTTGTAGCTCCTCTGGCTCCTTCAGCTGCATTTCCGTTAGGTCTGAATGGAGAAGGTGTGATTGAAGGGATGAGTTCCTCTTGTCGCAGATTTCTTAAGTCTTGAAAGGCCGCCTGAATTGGAAGGGAAGGCGGGCATTGTTATGCCATGGAGGTCGTTTGCAGCTCTCTTTTGCCTCCTTCCTGTGCCAGGGCCTGCTACCTCGTGGAGAGAAGCCAAACCCTCTGCGGCAGAAGAATGCCAAGGTGAACCATCTGCTAAAAGCCTCGCTCCCCAAACTGCCCAACGTCCAGCTTCTGGATGTGGACGTCGGCTTCGTGCACTCGGATGGCACCATCTCGTACCACGACATGTTCGACTTCCTGCACCTGACGGGAGGGGGCTACGCAAAGATCTGCAAACCCCTCCATGAACTGATCATGCAGCTGCTGGAGGAGACCCCCGAGGAGAAACGAGCTGCCCTGGCCTGAGTAGCTGCTGTCAGCGTTAACAGCATCATCCAGCCCATCAGATCAGTTCTGTCACTGGCACTACAGAATCCTTCTTTCTTAAAGCACTTTCCATTGTAGAATGTTACCGGATGTTCGTACCTAGTGTTTTGAGGGGGAAGGCTAATGTTTAACTGGTCTTGTACATACGAGGGCCGGCTTGGTTGGTTTTATTGCAGGAGGAAATTAGCTGAAGAAGAGTTTTACTTTTAAACCATTCCTCATTTAAAACGAGAACAGGACTGTCACTCTGTGCCCCTCTCATGTCTTGTTGCTCTGTGGTTGTCCTAGAACCCTTTGTAGCCTGTCTCTGACAGCCCGCGCACAGCTCCTGGCTCACCGCTCCTGGCTGTAGGGATTCTGCTCTGTCTAGTAGCCTGTCAACAAGAAATCACATTCCACTTGCAAAAGCCAGAACAGATGCATTTTTCCAAACTCGGTCCCACCTTTTAAAGTTCTTTTGGGGTTGTTTTTTTGATTTTGTTTTGGTGTTTTTTTTTTTTTTCCTGGTGGGGTTTTAAGTGACACGTGTTGCTTTCTCACTCCTCCTTTCTGAAGCAGCGTGAAACTGGAATTCAGAAATGTAAGGAAAGGAACGGCTGACCGAACTGGTGTGACACTCCCAGGTGCTTGTTCTTGTGCTTATTTCACGGTGCCCACTAGCCTGGGCACCCTTCCTCCCACCTGGCTTTCCCTGGGGGCAGCCCTCTTTGGTGCTGCTGGCTGTCCTGTTCTCCGCTCCTGTCCCTGTGTGGTGTCGCTGGCTTTTAACCGTTGCTCAGTTTAGGATTTTAATTACCCAGTAAGCACCGCGCAAGGCAGTCGCTTCCTCGCTACTCTAGAACGGACGCTTCGTTCCCCTGAGACGCGTGTGCCACAGGGCTCTCTGCAGTGCTGTTCGTTGTTCTCTCTGGGTTTGTTGTTTTGGGGTTTTTTTTAGGTATGACTGTTACGTCCTTTCTTTCTGAAGGAAGCCCATATGAATAGCCTCTGTCTGCAAGGCCTAAATCAGTCTGAAGCTTTATGGATTCCAAGGTGTATATTTCTTTATCGCTTCTGTTTTACTTGTATAAACATTTTATTTGAGCAACTGCAGCCTCTTACAGTAAAAAGTGAGGTCGAGGTGTAGCTTTTCCTGCCCTGGACGCTGCTCCTCGCCCCTCGCCAAGGGAGCCGGAGGGGCAGGTGCCCTGCTGGAGGGGCTGTGACCAGGCGGGATTTCGGTTTGGTTTTTTTGGTTACCAGGGCTGGTTGTAGTCTACTAGCGATCCTATGAAAACAGCCTTTCATTCAAAAGTGAGAGGTTCTTCTTTTTCAGAAAGAAACTGGTTTGGACCCGAAAGGCAGAGCCCTAGATGACTTAGATAACTCTACTTGCAAATAAAACAATTTTAAACAAAGTCTGTTCCTCCTTGGCTTACCTGCCAGAG
>NW_009613753.1:0-242 GCF_000690535.1 Cariama cristata
CTCCTTATGTTGGGGGCCCCAGAGCTGCTGCTCTGCTCCCTGCTCCACAGGGGCAGTGCTGCAGGGGTGGTCTCATGAGAGTGGAGCAGATGGGGAGAATCCCCTCCCTTGGCCTGCTGGTCACACTGCTTTTGATGCAGCCCAGGGTAGGGTTGGCTTTCTGGGATTTGAGCACACATTGCTGGGTCATGTTGAGCTTCTAGTGAACCAACACCCCCAAGTTCTTCTCCTCAGGGCTGCCC
>NW_009613753.1:747-4394 GCF_000690535.1 Cariama cristata
ATTTGCCCTTAGTGAAGCCATGTTGGCTGTCATCAATCACCTCCTTATTTCCCATGTGCCTTAGCATAGTTCCCAGGAGGATCTGCTCCATGATCTTGCCGGGCACAGAGGTGAGACTCACTGACCTGTAGGATATGATACAGTCTCCCTGGACAACCTGTTCTCTAATGCTTGACCACCCTCACTGTGAAGAATTTTTTCCTTCTATCTTGTCAGAACTTATTTTGATGAAATGTGACTCTTGCCTCTTGTCCTTTTGCTGTGCATCTCTGATGATTCTGGCTTCGTCTTCTTTATAACCTCCCGCTGAGTAGCTGAAGCCACCAATGAGACCTCCCCCTTAGCTTTCTCATTTTAAGACTGAGCAGATTCAACTCTCAGCCTCACGCCGTGTGCTCCAGTCTCCTAATCATCTTACCAGCTCTCTGCTGGACTGGCTCCAATATGTCAATGCCTTGTCTTTTGCAGAAAAGTCCTGAACTAGACAAAGTACTCTAAGTATAGTCTCACAAGTGCTGAACAGGGGATAATAACCACTTCCCTTGACCTGCTGGGTACAGTCTTAATAATACAGCTCCAGGATGCAGTTAGCCTTCATCACTGCAATTGAGTGCTCCTGAGTCATGTTCGTCTTTTTGTCCATGAGGAATCTGGCTCCTTTTCTGCAAAGCTACTCCCTGGCCAAACAGTCCCCAGCTTTTATTGTTGCCCTGCAGTTCTGTGCCAGGTACAAAAAAAATTGTATTTGCCTTGTTGAACTTCATGAGGTTTCCGTCAGCTCATTTCTACAGTGTCTTAAGATTCCTCTGAATAGTGGTTCTGCCCATCAGTGTATGGACCACTGTCCCAATGTGATGTTGTCTGCAGGCTGGCAAAGGGAATCTCCTGTCCTATAGTCCATGAAGACATTAAATAGTATTGACCTCAGTATCAATCCCACTCCTAAGTCTGGTGGTTAAAGTGCTGACCTTTGAACCTGGCCAGTTTTTACTCAACTTGCAGTTCACTTGACTAGTCTGTATCTCCTCAATTTGACTGCTGGGGTACCGAGGGAGAATGATGAAATGGGATCAGGGAAGAGCAGTGGTTACTGTTTACCTTGACTGCAGTGTGGCTTTTATTGCAGTCAGGCACTATCTACCCTCATTAAATCTATGCTGATAGCTCCTGGTAACCTTCTTACCTTTTGTGTATCTGGAGATGGTTTCCAGGTAAATTTGTTCTATAGCCTTCCAACAGGCTGAGAGGAGGCATCTGACTTCTCCCTCTGAAAGAAAAGTCTGATGCTTGCTGCCTTTTAGTCATAGAGAACCTTCCCTGATTCCTACAACTTTTTTAAAGATGCCAAAGATGCCTCTTTTTCCTCAGATCTATCCCATCCAGTCCAATTGACTTGTGTATGTAGATTTCACTTAAGTGAGCCCTTGTTCAGTCTTTACCATGGATAATGCTTAATTTTTTCCAAACTCACATAATGTGTTTTCAGGTCTTACCTGTGAGACCTGAAAATGGACACTGCAACAGAAGACCAAGGAGACTCATGAGGTGCTATAAAGCCAAACTACCACATGCCCTGTCTGCTCAACTTCCTGCACATCAATATGGAGTGTCCTTGTGCTTTGGGGAAACTTTGCTTGAAGACTCACCAGTCCTCCTGGCCCCTTTGGCCTTGATGGCAGTACTCAAGAGGTCCTGCTTACCACTTCTCTGAACAAACTGAAGCCTGCCTTCTGAAATCCAGGGTTGTCGTTATGCTACCCATCTTCCTCACACCCCTCAAGATCTTAAACTTTATCATCTCAGGGTAGCTATAACCAAGCCTGCCATCAAACTTTACATTCTCCACCACTTCTTTCTTTCTAGAGAATGGTAGGTGTATCACAGTGCTTCTCCTACTTGACCTTTTCCTGACATGCTCTGGAAATCCACTGTATTGCTTGTGCCCCACTATGATTCCCTTCCAGCAGATGCTGGGGTGGTTACAGTTCACCATGAGAACCAGGGCATCTTCCTGTTGTCTAAAGAAGGTTTCATCTTCAAAATCAGGTGGTCTATAGCAGATGCTCATGACAGTGTTTGCTTTGGCCTCACCTTTCATTCAGACCCATTAACTCTTTATTGGCCTGTCACTTGTTTTTCAGCAGAGCTTCAAACATTCAAGCTGTTCCTTTGTGAAAAATGTCACCTTCTCTGTGTGTCCTTCTTGTGGAACCTGTCACCATCCATCTCATGACTCCAGTCGCGAGAGCTGTTCCACCATCTCTCTCTCTCACCCCTCAGTGAATTTGTAGTTTTGCAGCTGTGCATAGACTTTGAATTCTTCCAGGTTGTTTCCTTTGCTGGCTGCAATCTTTTCTTTGACTCTTTCTCCTTTATCATTTCCTGTCTCTGGCTTTGGTTTCAATAATCAAACTTCTAGTCTAGTCTCTTTGCCACTTTCTTGTCCTTCTTGCTTTCATTTCTGTTGGGATAGAATCTAATCCTAATCCTCCCTTCTCCACCTTCAGTTAGTACCCCACTGTATTTTCTTTTGTTGTCTTTTAAACTAACCGTTGCTTAAAGTTCTCCTTTTCTGTTTTTGTCTTTTATCCTCCTAAATTTCTTTACTCACTAAAGCTTTGAAAGAATTCCTCTCTCTAGGCTAGCTCTAGCCAGACCATTGCTTCAGTTTTACCCTCTTTGATCCATCTGCTGCCTTGTCCCTTATGAGTCCTCTGTTATTAACAACTTCTGTCTCATTCTCTTCCTTCATCTTTCCATTTGTGTTAACTTTCTCCATCTGTCCTTGAAGGAGGATAAGGGACATCTACCCCTTTTCGTTTGGGTTGATCTTACATGGGTTTTTTTGTGTGTGGGTGTGTTTTATTGTTGTGGTGTGGGGTTTTTTCTTTTTTGTTGTTGTTATTTCAAGTGCAACCTTCTCCTTTGGTGAACTTCTTTGTTCTCAGCATACCTCTTCCATCTAGTCCCATGTCATGGCTTGAGCTAGGGTGGCAGACTTTAGATGTCTGTGTGAGCTCATCATCCTGAACTCCTTTCAGGGTCTCTGCATAGAGGCAGACAGATTTAGGGTGTGATTAATTTAATCCGAAAGGAAGTCAAATGACTCACTCTCTTTAAGTGTCTGTTCCTCTTTGCTCACTGAAAGGAAGTCTAAGTTGACTAAGCTCAGATGTTCATCTCTGAAGATAAGGGTGATGAATCCTAGGCTTTCGTGTCTGCATTTGTGTATCTTCTTGTTGACACAGACTTAGTGTAGCCAAAACTGAACTACTGAATTGCATTC
Source organism: Cariama cristata (assembly GCF_000690535.1). Classification (NCBI taxonomy): domain Eukaryota; kingdom Metazoa; phylum Chordata; class Aves; order Cariamiformes; family Cariamidae; genus Cariama; species Cariama cristata. Next base: position 4,034 of record NW_009613753.1, read on the forward strand.
TACTGCTCTGCCCTTTTGCACGTTATCAAGTTCAGCCTTCCTCCCTGTGAGGCCACTCGCAGCTTTCCCCCCTTGTGTCTTGTAGATCCATCTTCTCCAGCATCTACTAAAACATGGATGTGTTCTAGCCATGACATTCACATATTTATTCCTTGCACAAGTGTCTCTTGACTTTCATTGCTCTTCCTCTCTGATCAGAACATGCTCCAGAGCCAGGAAAGCAGAAAAGTTGTGACCTGGAATGTTAAATCTTTAGTACCTTGACGTCCTCATTAAAGAATTTTAAAAGGAATGTTATTTTCCCAACCTGTTTGCCCTGTCGCATTTGTGATCACTCTTATTTATCACATGACAGTTCAGC
>NW_009613753.1:4425-22219 GCF_000690535.1 Cariama cristata
TCTGGTGTTACTAGGCTGTTATGTTTGTCTTCCAGTTTTACTGGACCTCTGTACTTCTGAGGCTTTCCTGAAGGTCAGTAAATACAGGCTTTTCTGGTTCTCTGCTTTGATGCAGGCTCTGGTAAGACACAGAAGCGTAAGCCACAGCTCAGATGCTGGAGTCCCTGATGGCTGACCTTCAGGGTATCTCAATAGCTTACACACCTTTCTCAGAACTTCAGCTTTCAGGGTTTGTAGGCAAATTCACTGATCAGCAAAGACCTGAAGACACAGACAAACCACTTGTTTAAGAAAAAAAAACCAAAACCTCAGAGGCAGAAAACTCACTTTTTCACAAGCATAAGCTATTCCAAAAATTTGGATAAAACCAGCAGAAGAATGTATTTCCCCACCTGTTTCCCTGTTACTGTTGGGGACCCATGGAGTTTCATTCAGAGGCATTTGAGGAAGTTAGGATCCTTCTGATACTGTGGCTCTCCTTCAGCACATGGCAAATCTCTTCTTTCTCAGGTGGCTAATGGGACCCTGTGCTTCATGACCTCCAGTTATTTTTGTTAAAAGACCATTCAAGTTCATCAGCTGATCTGGGACAACCTTTTGGTTATGTGTTGATTAATTAGTTCCTACTTGCGTTCAGATTTGAAAAATTTTATTGTCTTGAGCCTTGACCATCTTTGTGTTTTGATAGGGAATGATGAATAAAGTACATGTCTCAAAGATGCTTTTGATGCGCTGCTTGTCCTTACAGTGATGGTATCACAGAATGACAGAATGGTCAGGGTTGGAAGGGACCTCTGGAGATCATCTCATCCAACCCCCTGCCAAAGCAGGTTCACCTGGAGCATCAGGGGAGAAGCATCCAAGTCTCCTTTAATGAGATCTGTTATGTTTCTAATGAAGAAAGTCTGTGATCCTTTAAGTAAAGAGTAGAGGATCTGTTGGAGGTAATGTAATGGTAGGATTTTGCCAAGAGACTGATGGACAACTTAAAACTTTGAGCACAGCATCCCGCCCAGTTGAAATACGTGAATCAAGCTTTGCTGGTCTTCCTTATTCTGTTTCTGTGTTTGCTTAGCCAGAAATGGGAAAAATTAGAAAAGGCACTTCCTAAATTCCTTGGCAGTGTTGGTTCAGCCTGTATGTGGACTCAGAACAATCTCTCTTACTTTTTCTTTTAATTTTGAAGATTGTCCTTGAAGTTGAAAAAATAAAGAAAGAAAGAAGTATTAGTCAAATGAGATAGATGACTTCAACAATCTCAAGGACAAGATTGTCCTTGAAGTTGAAAAAATAAAGAAAAATTGAAGTATTAGTCAAATGAGATAGATGACTTCTGTTGTCTTAACTAATAACAAAAAGTGTGTGTTCAGCTGCTTTGAATTGACCTATTTGTGAGTCTGGAGTTAAAGGTGTCTTGCATGATTCCTTTGCTCTGTCTCCTCTCCTGTCTCTGTTCAGTCTCTTAGTTTATTAGTTGGCTGTGGGCAAGAAAACTGTTGTGCCAGGGAAGCACAAATCTGCCTCATTGTGACAAACAAAAGAAGAAATGCCTTCTAAAACTCTGCTTGTGAAATTTCTTGCTTGGATATTAAACTTTTGGCCTCTTGTACCTTAAAATTTCTCCTTGTTAACTTTGACAATTTCTACGTGACAGAGTAGGACAATATATATCACGTTCATGGAATTCACTGATGGAGATTTATCTCCCTACAGCCTTGTGTAGGTAATTGGAACCTGTCATTTCTCTTGAGAGCAATCCTTTACTTAAAGACAGTTTACCTAGTGGGCTAATATTCTTTTAAAACATTTGCTTTTTGTAGTACCATTCACAAGGAGATGAACTTGCATGTTAATAGGTCTATCTTCCTTCTTGTACAGTGTGGCAGAAAATAGGTAACTGTCTCTCTCCTTCCTCCCTGTCTGGTATAATGTCTATAAAATTCTGTGCTAGTAATCTGCCTTTTCTAACAAGTTTCTGAATTAAACCATTTTAGCTTTGGAATGTTGTTAGATAAACTTAAAATATATTTCAGGTGATGTAGCTTTAGTGTAAGTTCCACATAGCTGCTGCTCTCTTTTTTGATAATGAAAAATATGTATACCACTTACGTGGCATAGGACTGTCTTTTAAACATTCAGATGTGAGTTTTGAAGTGTTTGTGTTATTTTACCAGCACTATGGTTCAAAACCTGAGAGAAAGAATATTGTTGCTTTTTAATGCTGTGTTCTCTGATAGCGCCTAGTTCCTTCTTCATGTGTTGAAGGTGTCTTCTTGTTTTACTTTGTGAAATAAATTGGAGAACCGGTGATGTGATGGTACAGGGAAGCATTCCCTAAGCCTTGAGGATCTGCAAGTCTGTTTTGCTCATGGAGCTCTTGCAGTTTTTTTGGAAGATGGCTTTTCTTAAATAATGGCCACAGCATTAATCTTCTGGACCCTCTATGGGTTTAACAAATAACAGAAAAAATTCAGTGCCTGTATATGCTGTTTTTTATAAGGAAGACTATGAATTATTTGCTTGTGTTCTTGCAGACACGCTTGTACTCATTTCACCTGCACTTTGCAGCTGGACCTGAGTTAGCTGCGATGCCAAGCTGCTTTCATCTCATCATGGCTGATGGTCTTGGAGGAACCAGCATGCATCTGTTGGTGTAGGATACAGGCAACATCAGCTCAAGTGTGTCTCTGAAAGGATGTGCAGGCACGTTGTATTCCTGTTGTAGGGCTGTAACACCACCTGCCCAGGCACATCTGGCACTGTATCCATCATAGGCATCCAGTGGTGGCCAAGGGAGCGGTATCAGAGCAGTGCACATGGTGATGCTTCTCGACAACATTATCACCCCATTCCTTGTGCAGAAGTGCATGTGTAGCTTTGTCCTTGTTGCCTTCCCAGTTGTGTGATGTGTCCTGCAAGATAGACGAACACTGCCGTTGCATGTGCTGTTCAGAAGTCACTCTGGCAAAGACTTTGGCCTCTGCGCAGTGCCATTGCTACAGCAACCTTTCTCAGGCAAATACAGTATGCTGGTGGAAGACTGAAATGTAAATGTAGGTATGAAATACAAATAAATAGAAACTACAGGGTTCTGTACCAGGTATGAAATGTGTGTTCAGTGGGAGGGTTCTGTGTCCAATACAGCCACACCAGCAACTTTATCAGCAGGCCAACCCATGACAACCCCTAAAGAAACCAACAAGAACAAACCCTGGTCCCAGCCTGAACCAGAATAGCTCTGTGCACACATGCAAGTTATTTTTAACCTTGGTAAGTGTTGTGCTGGGATTTCCTGCACTACCAGTAGGATATTTGTGTCAGCCCAGCGAGCTGGCATGCCGCAGTGTGTGTTGTGTAGAGATGTTGTGTAAAGGGTTGGGAACTCCTTTGAGGGGTATTGCCACCAAAGGCCTTTGTCTCGTAGAGCTACAGTTCTGGAGTCCAGTTCCATGATAAGCATCTCTAACAGCAAAGCCGGTTTGATCCCAACCTGTCCCATTCCTCACCTGCCCTTTCCCATTCCCCTCATCCAAATATGCTGGGCCTTAACTTGGGAAATGCATCTGTTTACTGACACAGTGAAAAGATCTGGGTTTCACAAGCAAAATAAAGTAAGAACAACCAACCCTTCTTCTTTTTTTTTATTTTCCTATTGATCACTTTGATCACTTCACTCCCCCACATGCCACCACAGAGTGGAGGAGGGAATGGATGGCGTAGAGACGTGCAGGAGCCTCTTAAACCAGCTTTTGCAGCAGGAGAGGCTGAATGCAGGACTCTGTTGTGAGCTTCTCTCTAATTTTTTTAAGCATATATTTATAACCTGCTGTCCTGTTGTGTTCAGTCCTGCACACTGAGTGAAGGAAGGTGTTTTCTGTTCTTTTGGCTTGACTTAATATGAGTGGGAAGCTTTTTAGAAATGTTCTGTTCATTGACTGCTGCTAGCAGATGGATGCTCTCTGCTTGAAGTGCCTCAGGCCTTTATATCTTCCGTTTTCTCCCCCTCCCTCCTCCCAGCACCCACCCTGGAGTGTGCAGGCTGTGCTAATTTAGTCACAACTTAAAAAGGAGTGATGAAGAAGAAATGCTCAACTCTAATAGAATTCTTGTCACTCGCGACGTCTTTAGGGAGTACTTTTTCATTTCAGGATCCATAAGGATTTTTCCAGTGATGTGTATTAGATCTTCTACGATACTTTGCTGGAACAGGAGTAAAATTCTTAATGCGTTAGGACCAAAATACTAACTGTTTATATGTTAATCAATTCAGAATATACAGCATATGTGACATCCAGTTTGATTTTTTCAAGTGATTTTAATAACCTAACTTGACTGTTTCTAATTCTGAGGTAGCCTTTCTGTCTGTATGAACTATAAACGAAACCTTTAAACAAACAGTTCATTAACCTAGTGTGTTAAAACATTTGAACAAATTACTTATGTTTACTAAACTGGCTGTTGTTAAGTCAAGAGCTTTTGCCACCAGTAGAAGTTGACTGATGCTATCTTTAAGGAATCTGATTCGTTTTTTAACAGATTCACAAAATGTTACTGTTTTACTGGTGTAAATTGCGTGTATTTTTGATGGAGAAAATGCACAATTATACAGAAGCAGAATTAAAATCTGTTGTTCTGTGCTGATTACTATGCCTTAACTTGGTGGATGTCTTAATAATACTGTACAGCTATGATCACCAGGTGGTGCTGTTACACACTGCTTGAAACACTTCTTGAAAATAAGTTTAAATTCTGCCATTATCATAGTTATTCAACTGTAATTTCATGGGAGGAGCCCTGAGAAAGAGTATTTCTTTCTTTAATCATGTCTTTAAAGTAGAACTTTTCCTGAAAATGTTGGGTTTGCTCTTCTGCTACCTGCTCAGACTAGAATTTCCCACACGTTGTTTATGACCATCTCTGATGTAAAAATGATATATGGGAAAATTTAGGAGGTTGGGTGCTGGGTGTGTGGGACCATATCTGGGCTGTAGCCTACATGATTTCTTCTTGGGTGATGAGCTTATGAAGGCTTGCATTAAGTAATGGAGGATAACATGCAGGTACTGCATGTTTTATCAAAGGCGGATGGTTGAAGAGTTACGTCTCCTCATAAACTGAACGTAACCTGTTTCATGAATGACATTTAACTTAACTTTGTGAGTTTTGAAGGGCAAGAACTCCAGTCTGCTCTGGAAGGAGGCTCTTTCAAAAAACAACCCCAGGCTCCTAATACGCAGCTTCTTTTTAATGTCTTCAATAGATGTAATGCTCTTCCTCTTACTGAGAAAAAACTTTAGATCATACATATAAAATAAGGTCTTTTTTGGTCTCAACAGTTGTACAGTAATTAGAGTTGTAAAGAAAGTTGCTTTTTTCCTAAGGTTTTGCAGAACTGGCTATTTATGGATAAACTGTGGAACAGAAAATGATGAGTTTAAAGTTGCAAACTATTTCTTTAGATGAAGGTTATTTTTTTCCCCTCCTCTTTGTACTCAAATAATTGAATTACTTAGGCAAGACAACTAAGTACTAGTCTGCTTAGAGTAAACCCAAGTACTGTCAGCCGTGTAGGTAGACATGAAGGAAGTTTACATAATTGCAAGAGAGGGGAAGAGTTACCAAATGCATACCTCTCCTGAAGGCATGATTATTGCTATCATTTTAGACGTAACTTCCTACATTGAGAATGTAACATTTGAAAAATGAATTGTTTCCTACATAGTGATTTTTTTTTTTTAAATTTTGTTTTCTAATAGAAATTGTAAGCAAGTGATGCGTATAAAGTAGAGACAAAAGTACAGTGTGGTCTCCTCAAATCCAGGTTCCAGTGTAGGTAAGGACTGCCAGCAGTGTGGCAAGGAGTTGGGTTCAGCATACTTAAACCTATTTTTGTTTAGACCTACTCTGGATGTCAGTGGGAGCTGTGTTTGCTTGGCATTATTGTTTGGGATCCCAAATATGTACCTGGAAGTCTGGCTTTAATCACTTAGATTTAAAACCTTCATGCTCTTATAACCTAGCTGTCCCAAACAAATGCAGCATAATTGAAGAGAAAAGGTAATTGATTGCTTAGCTATTTAAAGTCAGTTCAGAGAATTCCTGCACTTTCAACCTAAAGAGTCTTCTCAAGTTTGAGCAACAGAAAAATCAAACATGGACCTTTCTTCAAATAAAGGTGATTAGCACTGCATGCAACAAAACAAGTGGCTAATTATAATCAAATGTGTGACTCCCTAAGAAATTATATTATACTAATGAGCATATAAATGATTTTTTAATGAAATCAATTAGGAATGGGATTTTAGAAGAAAGCTGTATATTTTTCCTTTATGTGCTCTAAAACCACACAGTTGATTAGTAGTACTTTTGGGTAGTGTATCATGAAGTGCATAATGCTAAGAAAGCAGTTTAGGATTATTGTTCCAGTTTCTGGGGTTATACATAGAGCTGGGTTCATGTGCAGGAATTAGACATGCATGTTCTCCTGTATGACTGTCATTCATTAGAAAGAATGTATGTGAATAGTATTTACATTGTACCTTAGATATTGCTTTTGTAAATCAATATTCAGGGAAAGCATTACATGCATTTTTACGGTAGGAATCGTGAACTTAGTATTGCTACAAAGGGAGCTGTATAAGGTTAAGTAGTTTGCACTTTGCTTTGTAACCCATTTAGGATGAATTTCTGAGAATGGGTTGCTCTCCAGACACTAGTCATTAGATCTGGTCTGAGGGATTTTTTTTGGTAACAGTATAGAACATACTGAACGTGAAGGTTGCTTGTTTCCTGTCCTTGCAAAATTGATGTATAAGACACAGCCATCTTTGATGTTCTTCCTTTTTAGAAAGGATCATGTTGTATTACCTAAACGGGAGATATGAACACTGCAGAGTCTCCAGCCATACTCTCATGGGGTAGCACGAGTGCTAAAGCATGGGTGATCATCCTTAGTAGTCATTCTGGTACTATTTTCAGGTTTTTGGAGAGCCACTTGGTGCAGAAAGGCATTTCTGGTTCCTTTGGGCATGTGTTCATAAACATGCAAGCTTAGACACATGCATACAAATCCCTTTTACATGGGAAAAGACACTTTCTAAATCAGGTTAGGAGATTGATGTCTTTGCTCATGGAATATGTATACTGCATGTTTTGAGGGAGTACATGGACAGCTGTAAACTTCTGCTTCCAAATCCTTTGTAGCATCTTAGACAAATCAGAGGAGTTGCATGTTACTGATGAACTGCTCTCAAGGCTTGCTGCTGTACTTCTTGCCAGTGCTTGTCTCACTTCTCTTCCTTGCTCTGGCTAATGCCTGTAGAAAACTGACTGCTTTTTCTTTTTTCCTTGGTTTATGGCTCAGCACAAAATCTGAAGAGCACTGGGAGCAAGGGGGTGGTGGTGGGATAGATGGGGGGATTTCAGATTTCCCCTTTCAAATGTCTCTGGTAACTTCATCCTCTGATATTTTACCTGATTTGTTATAAAAAAAGAATGTAGATTTCTTCTGATCACTAAAAGATTAGGAAAATGCTCTTAGAAAATAACAATGATGAAAAGTACAGCCCCAGCTGCTCCAGCTGTACCTAGTCTTCAGGCTGAGGTTTTTGTGTGTTCTCTCCTGCTACTTTCCCTAGGTTTCCTGTGGAGTGAAGAGAGGAAAGCAGACTTTATATGAAAAAGCAATAAATCAGTAATAGCTCTTAGTTTATCATTCATTCCTCTCTAACTACCAGCCTCCATTTTAAATGCGAGATGAATCCTCAGTATTTGCTAATCCAAATTCATTCTCATTTCTGAAGGTGAGCACAACTATCTTCCTATCTTCAGCAAACCAGCATCTGTGAATGAGGGAGATTTTCGAGGGGTTGCCTTGTTATTCTGAGTCTAATGCAGCTTGCCAAATCCAAGCAGATGTTATGTTTGCTTACTTCCCTGGCTGTGAAAGCTCTGTGAGCTCAGGGAAGTAACTAGAAATAAAATTATTGAATGTCAGCTGAAATCTTTTAAGTGATTTCATACCAGTACTAATGCAGGTGAATAGCTTTGCAAATAGAGTCCCTTTCCAACTTAAAAATATATATATATATATATATTTCTATATCTAAAGGCTTCTTTCTTTTGGAAGGTGGGAGGTGAGGAAATAATCTGACGTTTTCAGTTGCATGAAATCTTTGGTTTTAAGCTTAAATACAAGGAAAATAATTTGCAAGCTTGCTTAGCGATTCTGTGGGAAAATGTGTATCTTGAGACTATTCAAAATCATCTCAAAAATAGTTTTAGAAGCTATGGTTCCTAACATGCACTAGAAAAAAAAAAAAAAGTACTGCTTCTGGTGCAAGCTGAATCAGTCCTTGAGCATGTCAAGAAAGAATACCACTTTTCAAGTGATTTTTGGAACAAATCCAGGGTGCTTGTGAGGTGACGTTTGTTGTCTGAGTGGTCTGTGTTATTCCAGCTGGCCCTATACAAAAAGTTAACTCTTGCTTGCTGCCAGCTTCTTTCTTGAGTGCAAATGGGTATCTGTAGCTTTGGTCAAAATAAAGTTGTTAGACATCCTGTGAATCATAAACATATTTCTGTCTCTTTCCATTCTCAGTCCATGGTGGGTCTACCATGCATTGATGCCTGATGGTCTCCTCAAGGGTAGTTTGCACCCTATTTCAGATCCTGGAGAACTGGGAATAGAAATAACGTTCTTTTTGAAGGATTACATTGATGCTCACATGCACTTTTCGCCACTGACTAGACATTTTTCTTGCTGTCTGTGGGTAGTTTTGTTTCCCACCAACTCTGCTCTTTACATTTTGATCTGACACATACAACGAATTTCATTCTGAGATCATTGCAGTGTTTGATACCAGCTGTAAGAAGAAAATGAAACTTGACATTGATCAAGGTCTTTGACAAAGAGAAGAAAAGCTTTGAGGTTGTTTTGGGTTTCTGAGAAACATTGATTTGTTGTGCCAGGAAAGTCAAGTTGTGGGATTACAGTGACACTGAATATTAAATATCCAACGTAATCGTAAGAAAAATTCAGCAGAAGATAAAGATGAGCATAAGGGAGTGTAAGCGGTGACATGGAAACAAGACTCAGGTTCTTCAAAGAGTACATCTGGAGTGGTTTGTCTTCTTTGCATCTCGCAGCAGAAGTGAAGGACTGCCACCTGCCTCCGTGGTTCAAAGCAGGGAATTGTGTGTGGTTTTCCATCTCCTCCAGACGCACTCGCTCACTATTAAGCTAAGAAGAAGGATCCTTATGTCAGATACCCATTCCTGATTTAGTCTGTAGAAAGCATAAAAGGGAGATAACATAATAACAGCCACTTGGAACAAAATGTTGTTGAAGTTTGAGTGCTGTGATTTCTAAACGTTAAGAGGCACGGTTACCAGAAGCTTAAACCGCAATTGATTTGGGGCTCTCAGAAATGTTTGTTGTACCAAGTTCAGCTTCCCATCTATAGTAGCATGGCTTTCAATAGGAGTTGAATGCTTATGATAATTAAAGCTGGATTAAACAAAGCGGCACCTATACTTGTTGTATGGTAATTTAGTAGGATGGTGTTTGATCATACAGAAATGTTAACTTCAGTTTGTCCTGTGGCTATTGTAGCTGCCAGGGCCATGGATATGTGAACATAAGGTCATCTTGCACAAAGCTAGGCAGAATTTCGTCTGCCTGTTTGCTTTTCCTAACACTCTAGGGTAGAATACAAAAGGTAGGAAAGAGAAGGCCAGATTATAATTGTTTTGCAGAGGAAAAGCGTGGTCCTTGAGGTTGATTAATGTAGCAGTGGAACTTCTGAGGCCTTCAGTGAGGAGCTGCATGTAGCATAAACAGGTCTGAGGCAGGCAGTTGATTGAAGTGTTTGTTTATTCTTGTGAATCTTAAAAGAGGTCAGTAAATAGAATTTACTCTATGGACTCTGCCAAAGCAATATATTAGTTAGGTTTGAGATGATGCTGATGTTAAACGATTCCTTAGGGCAGCTTCCTTGATTGCAGCCCCGCAAAGTCAAAGAGGACATCAGTAAAACCTCACTTTGTTGTTACAGCACCTGCCTAATTGAAACTCTGAGGCAGATAGTGGTTTACAGACAACTTATTTTAAAAAAGAGATTTTTTCCAAATACTGCCACTAATCAGAAAAATACTATAAAGTTGAGACCTGTCTGTAGTCAGACTCAGGCAGTATTACATTCAGATGGATCATTCTCAGAACTGGTGTAAGAACTATTTCTGGGGTATGTTGCAATCAATATTCTTTATTGTGTTGAACATCGGCGTCTACTCTGTAGGAGCAGTGATGGTATCAGGGGAGAAGAATCCACATCTCCTTTTAATGAGAACCGTTAGGTTGGTGCATAGCAATCATCATATAAATCCACTGATTTCTGTTTAAGTCTTTAGTCAGTATGTTCTCTGGTAGCTATTTTTCACCATGCCATACTACCTAGGGGAAAATGAATTAATAATGTATCTAGTCTTGGATATGTATGTTTAATGGATGATCTCACATCCTATCTTGGAGTCATACTGCACAGAAAAAACCCTGTTGTAATTGATCTTTGAGGTTTAGCACATAAGGAACAGAAAAATGTAATTGTGCTTACCCAAAATTTTCTTTAACTACTAGGGACTGGCACACTGGAGGCAAGTGGATCATCTAGAAGAGCAAAGGCAGTTGGTATCTAAAAATTTGGTTATGGACAAAGTTTCTCAGACTTTGTTACGTAAACAAGTGTTGAGGTTATTTTGTGGGGTGTGTTGTTAATAGAATATTTAAGAAAAGTAGGATGGAGTAGTGACTATGGGAAAAAAAATTTGAAGCGGGTACTTGAGTAGGGGTGGATCTTTGCTGTACAGGTCAGGTTGGTCTGCCTGACATTGGATCTGTATTGTTCTGCTGCCAGACTGTGAGCAGGCTGGAAGGCTGTTGTACCGAGTCAGCAGAGATGGCTGGTTGGGGACCAAAGGGTGGGGAGATTTTTTTTTTCCCCCGTTCTATATGCCCGGGATACAGAAAGATTCTGTTGTGCAAAACAGCCTCTCTCTTAAGCTTACAGTTTTGCAAAAGCATAAGAACTTACTTAAACCTAGTAAATCATCTTAGCCCATTTTTCTTATATGGGTTTACTCCATATCATGCATTTTTCTTGTATTCTGTCCTTCCTGGATTCATATGTTCTAAGCAGTGGGAGTTTCCACCAGTTCCCATGGGAAACTATTATGAGGTCCAGTGAGTTTTGTTGTAAGTTCCCGTTAACATGGTGCTTACATTTTCCTTTAATTTCACATTATTAGTCCTTAGGCATGAACTCATGCTTATATCTATTTATGGCTTAAACTTCCATTGTCTTCCAGAAATCTAGTGATCTTCTGCTCTCATCTTAAATCATGTTTGGTAATTTGGTGAAGGCTATTAAGTTTAATCTCTGGATCTTTAAACACCCACCCTCTATCCCCTCACCGTGTTCTCCATCTTTAATTCTAGGGTGATCAGGGCTCCTGAGGAGGAGAACAAAGTCTAGTAAGAATGCCCTCCTCCCAGAGCAGTTGCTGATGACATCCCATACGTAAAGAGTAGCTTCATGTAAACAGAAGAGATCACAAACGTACAGATAGATATTATTCAAATATGCCAAATATTTTCTAAGAGGGCCGTGTTGGCTCTGTAGAAGTATGTACGTGACATTGCAGTTTTAATTCTTTACTGGAACGGTCTGCACATCTGACTTACATAAATGTTATTTAAAGAAATAAAAGGTATTCCTGAAATATGTGCATTCTCTCTTTAAACCTAAATCTCCTTTCAACTGCAAGCTGAAGTAGATAGCACAAGAGGCTGGCTTGATAGATGACTTCACTGATTCAGTACATTGTTTAGCTGAGATTTGTGGCAACCTTCTCTTATTTTTAAATTAAAAATAAACAAAATGCGGAAGTTGAGGCTGAAGCTCTGTCCATAACTTCTTCAGTCATCTATGGGCAGTGCACAGATAAAATTATCAGGGGCAGTTGTAGCTCTGATCTAAATAGGCCTTTTGTGTAGTGGTAAAGGAAAGCAGCCCCCTTAGATTCGTACTCCTTGTTATCTGTAGCTGATGGACTCAGCTGCCAGGGACAAACTAAAGGGCAGAATTTCATTTGTTAGCTGCAGCCTGGATAAAGATTGATGCTGTCTTACCTAACTGCCGGGTTTCTTATCCCTTCCATATAAAGGAAGAAGTATTTGACCGCTCTTGTCGACTTCATATAAAAATACCTTAAATAACTATTAACCTAATACAATCTTTCTTGCTTTTGTAACATCTCTGTGCCTTTCCCAGCTTGATTTCGCTTCTCTCTTTCTGCTTCCATTTTTAGATCATGTTTTATCTTTTATCCCTTTGATATCTCTAATAACTACCTCTTTTTCTTCACCCCCCTCAACTACTTCTCTCTGCATCCTTTTTCCCTTGATGCCTTCTCACCATATTTCCATTTTTTGAGACAATTTAAGAGATTTGCCTAATAGTTGATATTTATGAAATTTTTACTTTTGGAATTACTGTGTCATACGTTGTCTTTGACTATCAGTCAGGTAAGGTCTGGATGGAGAGGGAGTGCCCTTTGTTAGATTTGCACATAGAATTAGGGGGGAAGAAAACAAAAAAAAACCCCAAACAAAAAACCAAACCTCAAAACCAGAGTTCAACAGTAGCTTTGGGCTCACAGGTCTTTTTCAGTCCTGAGGAGGCAGCAGCAACCTTAAGTCAAGTACAAGTTGAGAGCAGAGTGGGTGTTGGTCTCCGTCAGTGAGGTCTTTCCTGCCTACACAGTCGGATGATGGAGAGTGGAAATAACTTACCACTAACAGTTGTATTTTGCCAGAACAACTGCCATGCAGAGGAGCAGGGTTGAACTCTAGGGGTGGAAAATTGTTCTGCATGTGTCTGAGGACAAGTAAATTCTCAGACGTATTATAAAAGGTAAGTATTAAAGGTGGGCAAGGAAAGTAGGAAATGTTCACACAGATAAGCAGGAACCTCTTGGCAGGAGAAGGGGAAGACTGGACTGGCTTTTATAGCGGGGAAAGTGGATTAAACAGGAAGATTTTTAAATTATTTTTTATTTTTAAAACAATCTTAGTATGTGTGACCTTAGCTAATAGTTGCTGCAGTGCAGCTGAGAAATGGTAATTTTTCGGCTACGGTAACTCAATTACTTCTGCTCTTGTCCCTGTCCCCTTGGCCTCAGTGGCATTTCTGGTCAGGGGATACCTTCAGCTCCTGCGTCCTCCCTGTCCATGTGAAGCACCTGGGCTCCCGGGGCTCCTGTCTGCTTCCCTGGTGTCTGCAAGACTCTGAAAAATGGCTCCTGTCAGTTTGTGCTCTTCTTTGCCTTGCAAAAGCCCTGATCTGCAGGGAAGGCACTAGAACTTGCTGTCAGCGAGCAGATAACGCTGCACTGATTTATATGCTGTTCGCATCTGAAGTTTTCTGTTGCAGCAATGGATCCTTTTGTGTTTAGTCTTCATTTTTGTTTTGTTTTAAAGATTTTGCTAATTTTTACCAATAGACAACAGAATTTTTTTCCTATATTGTGCTGTATTCTTGAATTTTTCTAGCTGTGTAGATTGATGGCAGCTCCTTCTTAGTTAAATGCTTTTTGCTTTGTAGGTATGAAACAAGTTCTGATCTCTCTCATAATGCTAGAATTACGGGTTTTTAAAACTTTTAAAAAAGTGATCTTTTCAAAACTGTCAGATTATGTTATGAGCAATTTTTTTTTTTTCTGGCAGTGATGTAGAAATGGTTTTGGATGGTTGAAGGTGTGCTTGGATCAGCAGTAATGCTGTGTGACAGCAGAAATGTTTCATTTCTTGTTGTGACAAGAGTAACAATTGGTAATTGATAAGTGTGGGGAAAAAGCTTTACGTGTATATAGATACAGAAAAATCTTTAAGAATAGCTGTCATTTAAAATGTAATTTAAAAAAAAAAATCACTGCCCAAACAAAACAGAGGAAGATTAAAGCAAAGCCTAATGGATGGTGCTTTCAGAAGGAAATCTTGCATGCTCAAGAGCTACCGCTACCTAAAAGTTCTTGGAACCTTAAATTTTTCTTTCTAATTCCCTTAATGTCAGATAGGTAAGGGTTATGCTACATTAATCATACATGTGCTCACAGTTTTTGCCAGTAGTGCAGCCTTCCAGCTGTTTCAATTTTGAAACAGCCGCAAATCTTACGTGAGTAGAAAATTCAGTTGACAAAACTTTTTTTATATAAAAAAGGCCATATTTGCTTGCTTCCAAAATCAATCTTAAACGACCCGAAGCATTCTAATAGACAAACAACTAATGAACATGTCAGCATTTGTTTAAGCTGAGGTAAGTCAGGCTTTTGTGTAAGCTCACTTGTGTGAGAGGAGTGGATTGGGCTGGGAGCAGTAGCAGGGAAGCAGGAAGAAGTGTAGGGATCGTGTGTACTTTTCTTTGACCCGTTTAGGCTGCAGTCTCACGTTTGCTTTAAGTCGATCCACGTGTACGCTGCTGCTGACAGCATTTCTCCTCACCCCAGCCAAGTTCTGCCACCGTTAGGGCTTGGGAGGCTGCTTGTTGAGTTATATGAGGGAACTGGACCAAATGAAAATTTAACTTTTTGTTGTTTAGGCTGATTTTTAGCAGAGCAAGTTCCCTCATCTGTATCAGCATGCAGCCATGTAAAGGTGGTTCCCGGAGGTGGGAACACTGTCTGGAGCAACAGCTTGGGCTTTAGCTTGGCTTAAAACAGTCGTGATCCAATACCTTCACATGCTAATGAATCAACAGGCTGGGGGTTTTGTTGTTTTTTTGTTGTTTTGTTTTGCTTTTTTTAATGTCAGCATTGGCTGTGGTTTTCCAGCTCTTGACACTAGAAGTGAAGTTCAGTAAGGACTTTATTACCACAAAGTTCTTAACTGTGTTTAAAAAAAATTAAGAACCAAGCAAGCCATTGTCTAAGGATGATGGGACAGGATTAGCAATAGGTTAGGTGCGACCTGTGAATAAACCTTACGGCTTCTAGTCTGTTGTTGTTGAAGCAAGGATAGCAGTTAGATAGATAATGGGAATGAAATAGCAGCAGTAGAAGTACCACCTGCGAAGGAGGTAGAATTCTAGGAACTGAATACAAAAAGTCAGAGGAATGGCTTATGATGCCAAATTTTTCAGAGTGGGTAAGGCAAATTAATTCAAATGGCCAGTTGTTACATATGCAAAGAGACCGCCCGTGTGGGAGTGGTATCATATAATCGGGGAATGGAAAAAGTGCTTGAGGAGGGGGTGGGGAAGTTCCGTGGGCGCTTTGCAGGCCTGCTTTGGCATTAATGGAATACAAGGGCCAATTTTGAGGGAATGAATACTTAAAGAAGTACAGATAAGTGCTGGGAAGAGATGTTAACAGCAGATTTTCTAGGTGAAAGAAAAGTAGCTTAGTATCAAATATTTAAGAAGTGGTTGGAGTAGTGACCACTATCTGGATTTTTAAGCCATTAATCTTAAAGATGCGTGCTAGTTCTCTTTAGCTAAATGAATGAATGAGCATTTGACATGCAATGGAAGGGCTTTACCAGGAGAGATGGGGAGCTGCACCTGGTACTTGGGGCACTCTCATGGGAGGCAAAATGGATGGGTTGGATTGTTGTGAGCAGGCAGAGAAATTGAATACAGGTCTCTGTGCTGAGATAGTCTGGTTCTGGCCCTAAGAAGATGAAGTGGAGGCATCAGTCCTTCAGTAAACAGGTCTGGGTTAAGTCTTTTTTATTTCACAAGATTATTTTTAACAAGGATCAGTTTCCTGGTGTGGTTTTCTGTGCATCCCCACAAAAAGTTGTGCTGGTGCAGGTGGTGGAATATCACAGGGAAAGGGCCAGGACCTGTTTTACTCTGCTGAGATAACAAGAACAGAGCAGGTCTGCCAGGTGACACAGGCACAGGGATGCATGAGTCAGAGGGAGACCCAGCGTGCATGGACTGCAGGTTGCTCAGCCCTGGGACTGACACATCCCGTGGAGGAACTGGGAAGTTCTCGTGTGGAAGAGCATGAGTCTGGGAACATGGAGTGCACCCACAATTAGGTGGTGGTGAAGTGGGGATTTGAGGCTAGACTTAAAGTTAGGTAGAGCACGGGAATGAGACCAGCGTGTTCATCGCTTTCCTCATAGGCAGTTAGGTGTTACTGGGAATAACTCTTAGCTATCCTTAATAAAATTAAAGTTTTTATTGTGCTGGGTCAGCACTGCTGTAATGTCCTACTGTGCTGCTACTTTTACTGTTCATTGGCTTTTCTCATTACAGGCTCACAGAGATAAAGCAGCTTCTCACTCCTGGTATTGTGCGTGTTCTGGAAATGCTTGGTGTGATCGCTGCAGCCATCGCCTCGGTTTCCTCCCTGCCTCCCCCCATTGTTTGGGTTTTAAATGTTTTCTTGTCTTTCATTATGGGACTCTACCCTTGATTAGGCTTCTGGGACCACCCTTCATAAGAGTAGCCCTGCTGATATTCATGGACTTTCCCTATTGTGGCTTTGTTTGTTTGTTTTACTTATTTGTAATACAAAAAACATAGAAGCTTGGCATGGAGCAAAGAGCAGGAAATTCATTCAGGCTTTGAGCTGGGACTTGCTGAAATTCAAAGATATGTCAAAGTATGCAGGGATGTCCACGCATAAAAACTGGTCTTTTTTTCCCTTTTTTCAGGAGTTCTTTTGGGGACCCTTTTCAAAGAAAGAAAAGGAGTGAAAACCCAAATGCAGAATAAAATCTGCACATAAAATTCCGTCGGTAAAGTAATTCAAATTCTGGAAATGAATACCCAAGGAAAAACCATCCAAGATGTTTCCTTTAATAGAATCTAGGGTTTGTTACCATAACAATCCTTTTTGCAAAAAAAGGATTAGTGCTGTTAACATGACTCCGTTGCCTGATTCAGGTAGTGCCAGTTTCCAGGGCGCCTTGAGCCAATTGCAGAAAGGGGGGAAAATCTGTATGCCTAGATTTTGATGATGCAGTTTAGTATTGTAATAACAGTTCATTTAAGCTCTGGCTGTGTACTGTGTCATTTCCCTGGAAACTTATGCTTCGTACTGAAAAGTGCTACTTTGAAATAGCAGCGTTACAGCCTCTGTCAGTCTGGGGGAGGGTTGCAGATGAGCAGGCAGAAGCCAGATGAGAGTAATATATAGCTGTAGCTGCTTGACATGACTGACTTTTAAGGGATCCAGAACAAGGTATGATTCCACTTGAATAGAGGAAGAGAACAAGATGTTTCTGTAGTAACGAGATCATAAAAGAAAGAAAATTGCTTGTAAAGAATGGGTCTGATTTTCTTCCTCTTTCTATTTTTCTCCTATTATAACTTAAGCTGCAGTTTTGCTATCAACTGCCCGTTGTGTAAGCATTTAATATTAC
This sequence comes from Cariama cristata, assembly GCF_000690535.1. NCBI lineage: Eukaryota > Metazoa > Chordata > Aves > Cariamiformes > Cariamidae > Cariama > Cariama cristata. The sequence goes on from NW_009613753.1 coordinate 21,857, forward strand.
CAAAATTTTCTGCAAATCTATTTTTGTGACAGTGATTTCTAGTCTACATTTTGTTTTGTAATAACCACTGTTTCCTCCATCAAAAGAATAGAAATTTTCTGAAATAAAAGGACAGTAGCATTCAGCAGTCCTATCTGAACTTGTCAGTTCGGGTCTTAGGTGCCAGTTCAAAGCATTGAGGTTGGCATAGCTTGAGAAGATGATTGTGTCTTTCAGCATGATGGGAGTAGATGAGTTGAAACACTTTTTTTAGTAGACTTGGAACTAAAAACTGAAAAGCGCCTTTTCTTTTTAGATGCAGATCCGGGAGCGTGATAAACTTTACTACTTGGTAGCCTGGGAACTTGATTTTGTGTGTTGCTT
>NW_009613754.1:0-6403 GCF_000690535.1 Cariama cristata
AGTTCTCCGGATCCTCCTCCTGGCCCTTCCTGGAGATGGGTGTCACATTTGCTAATCTCCAGTCAACTGAGACCTCCCCGGTTAGCCAGGACTGCTGATAAATGATGGAAAGTGGCTTTGTGAGCACTTCCACCAGTTCCCTCAGCACCCTTGGGTGGATCCCATCCAGCCCCATAGACTTGTGTGTGTCCAAGTGGTGTAGCAGGTCACTGACCATTTGCCCTCGGATTATGGGGGCTTCATTCTGCTCCCCATTCCTGTCTTCCAGCTCAGGGGGCTGGGTATCCCAGGAACAACTGGTCTTACTATTAGAGACTGAGGTAAAGAAGGCATTAAGTACCTCAACCTTTTCCTCAGCCTTTGTCACTATGTTTCCCCCCATCCAATAAAGGATGGACATTCTCCTTAGCCCTCCTTTTGTTGCTAATGTATTTATAGAAGCATTTTTTATTGTCTTTTATGTCTTAAGTTCTAGTTGGGCTTTGGCCCTTCTAATTTTCTCCCTGCATAACCTCATGACATCCATGTAGTCCTCCTGAGGTGCCTGCCTCTTCTTCCAAAGGTCATAAACTCTTTTTCTTCCCCTGAGTTCCAGCCAAAACTCTGTTCAGCCAGGCTGGTCTTCTTCCTTACCCTGTTTTGGCCCAGTCTGTGAAATGATACCTGAGCGTTCCACCAAAGAACAAAAAGTTTGTGAAGAACAGCACATTAACTTTTGAAAGAGTTTGAAATCAAGAGAGAAAATCTGAGCAAACAATTCAGCTTTTACTGATGCCATTCAGAGCTGGGGATCTACCTGAGATATGGGGAAAAGCCTAGCCCTACTTGACAATACATGGAGACAGATTTGCAAGGACTGACTCTGAGTTAACATACACTTAGCTACATTGCCTAAAGAATCTTGTAAGCAAAGATTTCCACCTTTTTCAGAAAATTCACTGTCCTCAGTGATTTATAATCACTGCTTGATGGCATATCACCACTAAAGAGATATGATCCTTAATCAAGAAAATAGCTCAAAAGCCCCGTCACAGAGGAAAGTGTCTACACTCAGCGCTTAATATGATGAGAATACGTCTGGTTTTAGTGTATTTTAGTATGTATGATGTATTTTATTTAAGCTGTATGTAGTTTGTAGCACTGATTCAGAAAGCTTATTATTACAGCTGTACCCAGAAAGAAGTGACATGTTTACCCCATGCCCAGGATGAGAACAACCCATAGCCCAGCTGCCTGTGAGCCAAGACCCAGCTTTATGAAGCATTGCTGTGTGACTTTGGCTCAGCTGATTGGAAAAAAAAAAATGCTGGCAAGCTGTGAGAAATTACATAAACTAAAGATAAGACTGTGCAATAGTCAAGGACTCCAGGGAAAAGTTAAAAGTCTCCATAAAAGTGCAGGAAATTGGAAGACAGCAACTCAGCAGGACTGAGGATCAGCCTGCACCGAGGTGCAGCAGAGCTCACCTTCCCCTCCTGACTGCCACCAGTTGCATGCAATCACTCATCAGGAGCATGTGTCAGAAGTAATAAACACACAAGTGCTTACCCTATTATATTAGCCCAGGCAATTTACTATGCATATTACCCTAGAAATATTTGCTGTGTAAACATAACTTTTCTATATTCCTGCTTCTCTCTAGTAAAAGGTTCCCAAACAAAAGATAGCTAATAAGGGAATACTATGGGACTTCTGTCTATGGCAAGGAGTAAGAGCACTTTGAAGGAATCGCATGTCAACCTGTTATTTAACCTCTGAATCTGTGTAGACAAAACAGGACCAAATTTAACTAATTTCAAAAATGTAGCAGAATCTCTACATGCCTTAAAATGTGTAGAAGTCCTTTGATAGATGCTCTGTGTAGTCTGAAACATAAAACTGATAGCAAGCCATAAACTCCCAGACATTATATCACTAGCCCAGTACAGAAGCAGTTTTATGAACCGAACATTGAGCAGGAGCATGTCACAGGTGTGCCAAATAAATGATCTCTGAGAAGATTTACAGATGCTGCAATAGAAATGCTAAACATAAAAATAGACAGGCAAACATTCTTGATGAGACAGGTTGCACTAACTCCTCATATTTGCCATAGCTACTCATGTGTTTTCTAAGCCAAATGCGAGGTGATTCCAGTGTAATAGAACTTTTCTCAATAACTCATGCTTCTATGACTTACATCAATTTTCTCCCCACATTCTGTCAAAACAAATGTCTTGAGGCCTAGAAATTCAGTCTTTAATGACTAGTGCTGTCAGGCATTGATAGCAAATATCTGCTAGATAGATGGAAAACATCGATATGATTTCATTGGAACCAATCAAGAAAAGAACAGAATTTGCTTTTAAAGGTCCTGAAGCTTCCTAGACATCTGTTGGAAAAGAAAACGGAGATGAAAGCTATGCATTGATTGTGCAGCAGGTGTATGACAGGTACCTTCTGATATCCTCTTTTACTGACCTTTTAATGGATATGCCCACAGTTGTTTTTTTTTTTTTGGAAACCAAAACATCTTGGAACATACTGTACACATACAGAATCAGGATGCAACTACAGGTTTCAGGAAGTGCTCTACCATCAGTAATACTCCCAGGTCACACAGGTGAGAAAGACGGAGATACACCAGCTGCTTCAGGTTAATATATGTTCCACAGTGTTTAGTCAGCTTAGCTTTGATTGTCTAAATCCCATTAAACCTAGATGCCTTGAAAAGCCTAAACATTACATGTAACTGCCAGACACTTCCCCATTACATTTTTGGAAGCTGAGGAAAGGTTTACAGCCAACAAATACCTAAAAATGCATGTCTACCAAGCTGAACTCAAAATTCAAGGGTGGCACAAGCTGCGAAACAATACGCTTCAACATTCTTAAGGAAAACTTAAGAATGACACTGGATCAGATAAAGGGTCTATCCAGTCCCATGAGTTTCCCCAGTAATACCTATCAAGGGATGCCAAGAGAAAAACAAGTGTAGGCAGGGATACCTGATGTTTCTGGTAAAAATGTTCTTTACCTCCAACTATTTTCATTTTAGTAAGTTCTCCCAGACTAGGAGTAGTCTTACTCATGTAGCAAGTCTCTGTGGATTACTCTTACATGTATTTGTCCAGTCTTGCCTGCAATCTTCATTAATTTAAGCATCCATGTTACATTGTTGTAATGAGTTGCACAGACCTGTTCTCTGCTATGTGAAGAACCACCTTTTGTATATTTTGAATTGGCTCTGACTAGTTCCTTTTGAGTCTCACTACTTGCATTGGAAGGAATTTTGAACAAGTAATCCCTATTTCCTAACGCTACTTATGATTTCATAGAACTTTATCTTATCCTCTGTAATACCAAATGATCTCTTACACCATAGCCTATTCAGTCTTTCCTCATATAAAAGATATTCTTTACCTTTGGTCATGTATCTTTGACACCTTTCTCTGAACATTTTCCAGTTCAATTATTCTCTTTTAAAGGTGAAGGAATCAGGATAAGGGGAATTCCGATACTTTCATATTCAAGGTATGGGCAAACTAGGAATTCTACACTGTATTGATAATGTTTTCTGTATTTTTCTTTATAAAGCCTCAGTAAGTCATAATATTTGATATTCTTTTTTGTCTGCTACTGTGCATTGAGCTGACATTTTCATAGAATTTTATTTCATAACATGAAGATCTTACTTCCGAGTAATAACAGTCAGCTTAGAGCTTTATATACCATTCATATGTAAAATTAGGATCGCTCTTCCCAATATGTACCACACTTATACACACTGAATTTCATCTGCCATTTATTGCCCAGCCACTCAGTATTATAAGGTGTCTTGACAATTTTTCATAGTCAGCATTTGTCCTTAGACTTCTCAGTACCTTAATATCATCAGCAAATTTTGTCACTTTATTGCTCACGTCTTTCCCTGACTACTTATGAATGTGTTCCACCACAAACCCCTTTGGAACTCCAATAGTGATGTTCCTCAGTTATGAGACCTGCCCTTTATTCCTACTCCCTCCTTCTGGTACGTCAAACATATTTAACCAATCAAGTGAAAAAAGAGGAAGAATAGCAGAATAATAGCAATGTATTTGGAAATAAATAAGTAAGTAAACCTAAAGAACATGACTTATGTTTCCACAGGTAGTATTATTTTTGTTTCTATGGGTGTGACTGAAGATACTGAAAAGATTTATTTGAAGTCATGAGTTTCTAGTGCTAGAAAGACTTCCAAAATACATGTCAACACAGAAAATTCCTGTTGTTTCTATAGCACTGGAAACATCAAATATCTCTAGAATAGTCAGTACTTAAGCAATCTGATCTATTTCAGATGAGTGCTGTAAAAGTATGAGGACTTTTTGTATGAAGACTGATGTCTCTATTATACAGCTGTACATAGAGAATTTACAACTCTTCTTATTTCTACATAATCTTAATGTCTCATAAACAAATGCCCCAAAGCAAAAGTAAATTAGCAGCTACTGTGGTTGCCATAAACAGAGATGCTTACAACTCATTACATTAAATGAACTGTTCAATTGAATGCATTTGCCTGGTTGAGTAAAACAACAATTGTGTCAATTTTTTTCTAATTGTACTAATTTCCACGTTTGGTTCACTGCCTTTTCTTGGGCTAACTATAGCTGATAGTAACGATTAATTTTGTTGTTCATGAAGCTGTGATAACAAGCAGATGATTTGACTTACACATTGTCTTCCACATTGACTGAGAAGTAAAATGGATCTCCTTCTTTCCTTTCAACCTCAAAGTCAGAACTATCCTATTAAAAATTGGCATTGTCATCCTGCAATACCTGTGGATATAAGAATGGTAAGAAAATGCTACACAGGTTGCAGAAGAATAATTTTCACTCATTTTGAAGAGCTCAGAAGATTTACTCTTAGAGATCAGTGGAAGACATTTTCTCATCCTACAGAACATCCTGAATTTATTTTTTTTTTCTTCAGTTTCCATTGGGTTGAAATGAAGAGCTCTTAAAAAAATCCCCTAAAATAGGTGGTGGGAGACGGGAGGATGACACTTTATACAATTCATTGTGTTCATTCTGTCAAAGTCTTGATGAAACAGAGTGTAAAAGTCAAACCTTTCATCTCCATACCAGGAGCTAAACTGCATTTTTTCTCATACCTTAAGTATCTTATAAGGAATAAGTAACTACCTTAACCACTGGGTAGTTGATTAGTCTGCAGAGAGAAAAAAGAGATTCTTTTAATCTCTCCCATTGAAAAAAGTCCCAGTCAAAAATTTTAATTAGTGAAATTTGATATACTTAATTAAGTACATATTAATTAAGACAAACATTTTTACCTCATAGTCCAGAGACATGAATAGCTACATCAGAGGCTTAATACCAAAGTTCAGTTCTATCTTCGTATGTTTATTTAATTAGCATACAAAGAGATGGATTTGTTTGTTACGCTCTAGGAGAGCTCCTCACTGGTGCCATCTTTGAAGAGACTAGCTGATCTTCCTCTCTCTCTTGCCTTGACCAGAAATTGTCTCTAAAATTCTGTTTGTAAAAGTTGCATATATAATGCACAAAATATTATTTTTTTTTTTTGGTAAGTTATCATATCTAATGAAAATGCTTTGTGTGAGAAAATTTCAGACCAGCTCTCTTTTCTTTTTACCTGTGCCAAGTAACAGGGTTGTCAGTCAGAACGACTTCACATCTCTTTGTGGAAAAAAAAAGAAGAAATATCCATTTAGAAAGCCTCTGCCACCATAACTTCCTCACAAAAGCAAGTTAAAGCAGGTACTTCACACCATTAGGTAAATCCTGTTTCTGAATCAAAACGCATATGAGCCAGTCGATAGCCAGACTGCAAGTGTAGACACAAATAATCTTTGAAGATAGGTAGTTTGTTCTAGCAGTTCATGTTTATTAATACACAATTTACTTGTTAATATTTCACTTTTTTGTTGTGGAAAATTGAATTTTTTTAATATATATGTCAATATATGTTGCTCTGTTTGCAAACTGCAATTTCTGTAATATTCTTTCCTTTCTTACTGATTATGTTACCTCCCACATTGGTGATGGAATTGATATACATTCATTACACTGAGATTTTTCTGGCACATAATGTTCTAAATAAATAAACAAAGTCAATAACTCATACCACTGCTGCAAATGTACTTTTAAAAGTGAGCCAGTTCCCTGACTCAATCCACAATATAGAACAAATGAAAAATGATTAAAATTATGCCTAGGGCAATGTCTATTACTTGTTCACCATGTGACAATGAAACCCTATTTAAAATTTGAGGTTTTAAATGAAATGCATTAGCAATTCAGCTGTAAGCTCTTCTCTGCAGTATTTCTGCTGTTCTTTCCCTTCGTGAGACAGCTCAGGACAGACACATGGGTTTCACTTAGAGACGAGGCAG
>NW_009613754.1:6434-45593 GCF_000690535.1 Cariama cristata
TGCTGAAACACCACCTTTTGCTTATTTACTTATTTATTTGCTTATTGAAATTCAGAATACTGAGCAAGAAACTCAGCAGGTATTTCTCACCCCACGCAAAATCAGAAGAAAAGAAAAAAAACCCCAACCCATCACATAAACATGACTACTTCCATAATGTTCTTAGTTTATCAGACTGCCCACATCTCAGCTCTTCTCCAGCTAATGGCACACAAAACAAACTAATCTTTTGTCATGTGGTTTTCTTTTTTCTTACTTGGTTTTCAGATTCCCAAGCCTTCCTACTGAAGTATTGCTATATTAATTTATCTTTCTCCCTTTCAATCTAGTGATATGGTGACGTATTTTTAAATAATTGTTGCAGGGACCATGCACCACTCTCATGCTTTAAGCTCAAGTAATGTGTATGTTCTGAAAATCTGAAAATTCTGAGGCATTTCAGTGTCTTATATTATGCATACAAAGACTAAGGAAAAGATGCTGAAAAAGTCCAAATACTGAAGGAAAACCTTGTCTAGGCAAATTTTAAAAGTGCTCAATGTAAGACAAAAAGAGACAGTAAGACCATTCAAATATCTGTAACATATGCAACACATATTATTATCCTGTCTTAGAATTTTTCAAACTTATTTTCTGAAAAATATTTGGAAACTTCTTTTTTAATTTCTGTTTCACTTGTTCCAAATGTGTAAAAACCTCTATTTTTTCTGTACATGGTTATTCCAGGTACCAGAGTGCAATAAAGCTTTTGTATTTCTACTGCATAGGAAGAAGAAAGATACAATGAATCCATGCAAAAAGATTCCAGAAAGTCATATTGAAAAGATGTATTCCCTGAGTTTCCACTTATGACTAAATTTCTCTTTTATTCCTCATCAATAAGGGGAGGCACAATTATAGGAGGTAAATATTGCATTCTTCTCTTTGATTCTTTGTGCGGGGAAGTTAATTTTAGCCCTCAAAAACCAGAGAAGTTGCCTCTCTCAAAAAAAAAAAAAGGCCTTTTTTTCAATATATTTTTCCCTTGTTCTTTCTGCTCCCCTCCCCTATTTCCTTCATCCGTGAGGGTAAGAATCTTGCCCAAAATCCTCTCTTTTGTTAGTTCCTGATCCTCATTACCAGCACCAGAATTTTTCTGCTCCAGTGATACCACCTCAGCTGGAAGCTGTCAGCACAGTGAACATGACTAGCTTGTCTGAGATGGGTTTTATGTTCTGTCCAAAGTATCTGCAATTTTATATTGCTGGCTCCAATCAGGATGAGAAGAGAGGGTGAGACAATATGTTTGAGGGTCAGAGAAACTCCAATATACCATATGGACAAATATTAGCTGCTTCAAAGCCTAGAGTAACTGCTAATAAGGTTGAGCTACTGAAATCCTTTAGAAAGTGGCTCGTTCTGTATACCTTTCTGTCCATGCCAGCAATCCTGAATAAAAATATGGATCCTCTGGCTTTACAGAGAAAGCAATACATTTTCTCAGTTATATCTTCCCAGCATTTAAGATAAGGGATGATAATTTCTCTGTACAGCCTTTTTTTCCATTTTACCATTGCATCATTTTACTGGATATTGCTCAAAATATCAAATTCTGAACCTTGTTTCCTGATAGCCCATGCTTTTGCACCTTACATTGATAATAATGACGCTAACATGACTGATAGCTCTGAAAAGTCTCTGCAAAACTTTATTTTTTAATTTGGGCTGGTGATCCTCAAAATATCTATGATTGAAAGGCTTGGGAAAGTTCTGAGACTTTTATAGAAAAATCAAGTAAGCCAAGTAAAATTAAAAAGAGATTGATCCTCGTTTTGAATTGTTGGAATGTTAGGGTGGAGGATTTGCTGAGCTATCTTTTGTTGGTTCCTCATTTAATCACTCTAATTTTGGTGGGAAGAAATGAACCTAAAATAAAGGAAGATTTTCATGCCCCTCCAAGATCTATGGTAAAACATACTACTGAACTACATATATCCTATCTGCAAATACAGATTTATAAGATTTATTATCCTTTCTAAAAAACAATTTTTTTTGTTTAAAATAAAAATATATAAGATGATGGTGAAAAGAGACTGTCAAATTAAAATTTAACCTTCTCTGATCCTTCCTCAGTGACTTTGAGAAAGTCACATTATCTTTATTTCAGTTCCAATCCAATCAGTCATAACCCAAGTGGAAGGTGTAGCAGAACTTAATCTCTTGCTAAGGTGATAAATTGTGGCACCACATAACCCCTTGTGTATCATACGGCTCTGCAAATTCCTCACATGGCACTGCCACCACATGCATGTACATATAAGACATGTATCAGATAATCAGATGCATAATTTGTCAATATGTAGCTACATATCTACCTATCATACCTTTGTGCCACAACAGCAGAAAAGGAAACATGCTTTTTCTTTCTCAAACTGATGAAGGGGAGAGTAATAAAGTTAATGTTTTTCTTCAGGTAAAGTTTTTTGGATTTCTTTTTTTTAAAAGTATGCGATCACTCAGAAATATAGATCTTAGAAAAACTTTCCTCTAAAAGTCATAGAAGATTATAATATTTTAAAATAAATTTTAAGTGTATTTTTACAGATGTCTGTAAAATATGCATATTTGTGCTTCAACATCAGTTCTTATCATCTTAGTTTTTATAAACAGGTTTTTTTAATAATGGAAAATATGTTGGTTTTGTAATTACTGTACAAGTTTCCCTGTTTTAGCTACCCAGCTTCACAAACTCTTGCATCAGTTGTCCTTACAGTGTGGGAAAGCTCACTGTGATTCTAACAATTTGCAGGCATGTAATCTATAGAAAATGACTTGCATAGTACACCTGAAAATGGCTCATCATGTGGTATATCATTATATACACATATATCTATAAAATTTTCTTTTCTCATCTACTTTCTGAGCACTCTCTGAGAATGTCACCATGTTTTTTGGTAGAGAAATTATCCCAGGGAAGATTTCTGCAAAGCTATTTTTATATAATAATAAACAAAACATATCTGTGTTTACTACATGAATTGAAAAAAATTAAAATGCAAATACCAACTCTTTGTATTTGGTGAGCAAGTGACCGACTGCTAGCAGTGACAAAATATTGGACTTATCCAAGCTATGTACTACCAAATCACACATAAAGTAATACTTAATCAATGAGCCATAAAATTGCTAGGCTGTCTCCAAAGTTATCTTAGTCTGCAGTTGTCTTGCTACTTTCCCTTCTCTCCTTTCCCCTTTGCAGACACTTACATCTCTGATTCATTGATCAGTTCCTCAGTTGTCTTCTTTACCTTCTGCATTCCCCTACTCATCATGCACTTCAATTTTTGTTCTTTCAAACTTCACTTTCGGCATAAATAGTCCGCAAACAGAAAAATTTCTCCATAAATATTTCTTCAAAACACATGGAAGATCTACTTCTCTTCACACACGTGCAGGCTTCTGTGCTCAGAAACCCCTTCCACTCCCCATCTGTAGTCTTTTCCAACTCAAACGCATCTGTATTCATCTACAGAGAGAAAGCATAAAAAATACTGCTGCTAAGAGTCTGCAAGAAATTTTACAAGCTTACCTTCTTCCTAACACAGAGGAACATCTGCACTTTACTCAGAGGAGTTTCTCCTAGTCACTTGCTTTCTATAAGCCTCATCTACCTGAGGAAATTAACTATAAAAGTACATGCAAAGAGCATTATGACAATTCCTGTTACTACCTGTTGTGAGATCGAGAAACAGTTAAGCAAGAGAAGTAAGCAGTATCCCTTATAATGAAGTGTCTGAAAAAAAGGGTAACTTTAGCTCCAAACGTAGTCATGCCACCATTTTTTACTAAAGTACATTAAAAGTATGTGTGGCTGGAAAGCTTCTATTAGTTATTCTTTTGAAAAGATGTATATGTCCACGTCAGGCAAAACTCAGCTGTAGCACCAAAGCTAAGTCTACTTCAATGTCTAAGGTCATACTAAAATTTAAATTTAAGAGGTGATATACCTCTTTAGATCTAAACCCAGCTGAATCTTGCATAGAAACTTAGCTGAATTTCAGTGTCTGAAAGCTTTCATGCATTTGACGTAATCTTTTCTGCCATGGATTTGGAATTTACTCACGTACTGCAAATTCTCAGGTCTTTATGACCCATTAGTAGAATCAAACCTGAAAATACATGTCCCATGGATTTTTTTCTGTTCTGTAGTAGAACAGAACACAGAGAAAGAATAATTTGTACTGAATCAGACAATTTGCAGAACTGCAGGTAAAGAAGAAAAAAAAAAAAGAAGTAACAGCTGATTAAGCCTCAAACAATGTGGTATGTTCTTTTGGATTATTCAATCTTTTCCTATACTCAATGCAAGTCACGGTTTTTGTTGTTTAAAGAGAGGTCCTTTCCAAAGGAAAAGTCGAAATGTTTAATTTCCAGATGCCTAAGTAAAGATTTCATCACTAATAAATCACTAATACTAAATAGTATATTTTTTCTGTCAAAGCAACAGAACAGAATATTTCAGAACAGAGGAATTCTATGTTTTAAAATATACCAGCATCCTATTTATTCCAGCTAAAACAATGCATTGGATTTGGTCTAATTTTGAGACTCTGAATAGTTTAAAACATCCTGCAACTCAGTTTCCAGATATTTTACTATTGGAAGAAAAAGGAACCTGAAAAATGACAAAAAATCACAACAACAACAAACCAAAAAACAACCCTCCAACTGTTTACCTAAGTTTTCAGTGTACATCTAAAGAAAGACAAGTCAGCCAAAATGCTCAGACTGGCTCTCTGGACAGAGGTGAATGGTACACTTTTACTTTTCTTGTCTACCATTAACTTCGGTAATAGCAAGCGAGCTCTGTAAAGAGCCTGTCAAATGTGTCAGATTTATAATGCTACTGTTTAGCTTCCAGGCTGTGCCAGACTTTAAAGCAGAGGAAGCTAAGGTGCCTTCAGAAGTCGGGGTTGCAGGTTTTTTCATCATACAGAGATGCGCCAACAACAAAGACTGTACAAATTCTTTTTTCTTTTTTTAAAGCAGAATTTATAACCCCTGAAATGGAGGTTCATGTCTCATGCTCTTACAAAAAAGACAGCTACCTGCAAAACAGTCCAGAGCACACAGTTCCTGCTGTTTCCAAAACAGATTACACTTTCAATTTAGCATGCCATCCTTCCCATTTCCCCTCTACTCCAAGTAAACCTTGAGATCTTTCCCATATTGTTATCATACCGGTCCATCATAACTACAGCAGTGCTAAGGACACAAGGCAGATAACTTTTGTAATACAACCTAGTTATCTTTTTTAAGAACAGCTGGAGGAAAAACAAACAACTTTCTGAGCACAAAGGTAATTTTCAGTTTATCAGGTGAATTTTTTCCTACAAATATTTTCTTAAGATATTTAGGGCTCTTCCTGAAATCTCTGGATCTTCCACACTAAACAGAGATTTAAGGATGTCTGTGCCAGACATCAGCTCTCAGACTGTTGTATGTTACGTTTATTTTTGGATCAAAGAATCTTTTGGAAAAAGAAGAACAAACAGGTTATCATATCCTAGATATTGAATCCTATAAATGTACCAGATCCAGCTTGTTTGAGTTTAATTTTTCTTTGTCACTGAAAGGAAATAGCCTAATTTCATGCCCTATAGTGTGCAAAAAGGTATCTGTGATGTAAAAATATTTTAACATCGTCTCTAGAGAGTTCTGTGTTTTCTTCAGAAGTTGCCTGTGAATTTCCCACTTTCTCCATGTAATCAGTCTCCTGAGACTAGTCCCGTCCTTGCCTTCCTCTCCTTCTTCACCCAGTACTTTAGACTAAAATAACAGTACTGTAAAAATTGTGAGATCAATAGCTTTCTGCAGCAATCTCTCTAGGTTGTTTGGGGTTAGAAGCCTTTGGCTCAGTCGCTCTTCATAGTGAAATCTATCCTCAGCTTTCCAAATTAATAGAGAGGTTGAATTCTCGTGTATATATATTATCTATTACCAAATTAAGATTATCTGATTGTCCAAAATGACACCAGTACTTCCTTCAGTTCTACCTGGAAAAAATCTTTATGGTAATTTATCTTAATAATGCAAATCTACTGTAATCTTAATTAGAGATGGGTATCATTTCTTAAAATACATAGGGCAAGAATGGCTTGACAGATTACTGACAATTAAGATCTTACTGTCAGTTCACATTACTCAGGCAAAGACCTAAGTTTGAGGCTTTACATGCTGTAATAAGCTATTTGTCACACAAAAATAGATTAAAATTTCAATATTAAACAACATCCTATGTTTTATATTTCCTGATTTATTAAATCATAGTGCACAATCCTAAAATAGAGGCTCATTGAATTCCCATTTAGATTTTTTTTGTTAGGTAGAGTATTGAAATATTTAATAACAACATCAATGTCTTGTTCTATTTCTAAGAAATAAGACAGCATAGCAGCAATGTGTTATTCATCATTGTAATAAAAAGAAACTTTATGGACATTCACTATGAGTCAAGCAGGAGTTCAGGTCATCATTTGTGGATTAAACCTGAAGGAGCTGTGGAGACTTGGTCCATACATTGGACTGTAGGCACATAAAGGTTTTAGATGAGAACATTCACAATTCCCAACTGCAATAGCACTTTATGCTGCATTCTTCTGTTACTTTTATTCCTGTTTTATTTTGTAACACTAGTAAGTAAAACGATGAGTTGCTCATGACAGTGTACTTAAGGTTTCTCTGAATTTTGCTACTGATCTTTTTAATTACATTAGCTGCAAACACAGGTAATCATCCTAGGCATGTTATTCATGTATCACTCACGGAAGGCTCAAAATTATTAACGTATATTCGGAGCTGTTATCAGTGAGGTGTTCAGAAGAACCACCGCTGGGATCCACCAACGTAGCAACATCCCTCCTAGGCAGCAGGTTTATTTTCTGATAGTCATCCAGTGCCATTGCTTTAGGACTGTTGTGAGACACCGCCAGACAAAAGAATTTAATGGGTTTACTCTGCACTTCTAAGAAGCCTGCAAACTAGCTCAATATGCTGGAGGAAGGAAGTCAGAAAAAGTTCAAGACTAAAATAGGCAGATGAATAAATTCATACACAGCTATTAAAACCACAAATTTTCCTGAGGGAAGTCGGTAGGAAAAGAAAGCACAGGACACAGAAACCCTTGGGATCATGCACAAAATGCTAAGCCTGTCAGATTCACTCTTATGATTGTAATACCTCTGGTATGATAGAGACACATAAATATTGATATTTTCAAATCTTCCTTTCTCTGTGTTTTTTTTCCCTACTATTAAATAAAACATATTGTCAAGACAGCTGTCAGTCACTATGCCATTAGTCACAGTTATCTCAAGGGATGAAGCACAGATTCCTAAAATATATACACCCTCGAGGAAATAAACAATTGGCTCAGATGGGCAGGTGTTCATGAATTCCAGCATGAAGGAACAAACTGCAAGATTTCATTCTGGTGAAAGGACAAAAAAACAATTAAGACTGTAAAAGCGACAAGGAAAATGCTGGAATGAAAACCAAAAAATACAATTGGATTTCATTAGTGTTCTTCCAATACATACCATTGATAAGTGCTTTCTTTTTCTTACCTGTGTCACACATTGTTCCAAAAGTTAAGCAAGAAAAAGGTAAAATGTACTGCTAACTTTCGTTATTGGTATGCCTATTAAAATAGTTGTACGTGAAACATTGCCCAGTAAATATAGCCCGTTTCCCCTATATTACACTTTCTTTATTAGCATCTTCGGTGCTTTTAATTTTATGCATGGATCTAAAAAAATTCAGAACTCATACAATGAATGGGCAGAATCATGCCTTATGTTAACAATTAACTGGGAGTTTTATGTTTGAGTGTATGCATGTGTGAATTACTGTCTCCTTCAAATGTTTCTCCCAATGATAAGCAAAAAGACTTCTTTGTCAATTAAAGAACACATTACATAGTAGGCATCTTCAGCTGTTACCGTCCCTTCAAAATTTCTCTTATAAACCACCTTTTTTTTCTTACTGAGAAAGATATAATGCTAGATAATTAACGGAACACAGAAAAAGATACATGAACATTGGACATACAATTGAACACAGAACACTTTAAGAAAAAAAACTGATGGGGGAGGAATGTAAAGATTCCTCATCTATAACTGAAAACAATGCACTTAATACACAGATTAATAATAAACTTCTGTTCTTTCAGAATTTAGTAGTACACATTCGTACTCGTTTTGACTGGCAAAGAGCTAATTTCCTTCCCAGTAGCTGGTACGGGGCTGTGGTTTGGGTTTGTGCTGAGAACAGCGTTGATAACCCAGGGGTGTTTTCGAAAAAAAAAGAGCAGGGCTCCCCCAGAGCCAAGGCCTTTTCTGCCTCTCACCCCACCCCACCAGCGAGGAGGCTGGGGGGGCACAAGGAGTTGGGAGGGGACACAGCCGGGACAGCTGACCCCAATGACCCAAGGGATATCCCATACCGTATGGCGTCATGCCCAGCACATACAGCTGGGGGAAGAAGGAAGGGGGGACGTTGGGAGTGATGGCGTTTGTCTTCCCCAGTCACCGTTAGGTGTGATGGAGCCCTGCTTTCCTGGAGATGGCTGAACACCTGCCTGCCCATGGGGAGTGGGGAATGGATTCCTTGGTTTGCTTTGCTTGTGTGTGCGGCTTTGGTTTTCCCTATTAAATTGTCTTTATTTCAACCCACAAGCTTTCCCACTTTTGCCCTTCCAATTCTTTCCCCCATCCCACCGACCAGGAATGAGCAAGCGGCTGAGTGGGGCTGAGTTCCCAGCTGGGGTTAAACCATGACGACTGCCCTTTAAAGCAATGATACTAAAAACTGGGACCATATTTTAGTCAATCTGGCAATCTGAGAGCTAGAGAGTTTGATATAGTTGGATTTTCATCACTTCCTTTTTTCAAAAATTTGTCTGTAAAGCCCTGTAACCAGAAAAATGAGCAGCTGAGAGACATGTTTAGAGGGTCAAGTGCTCACTCTTTCAAGAACAGCTGGTGCAAAAGCAAATTATCAAGAATGGAAGAAAATGTCAATTTTTATGTTTTTTAAAATTCTTTAATCCGGAAACATTTAATATTTGGTCTGTCAAGTTCCTGTGGGACTATAGTACTTATTACATGTCTGCAAACTCGAGGAAACACCTCAACACAGTTTATTTCTACCGCTTTTGTCATCTGAAATAATACAGGAATCAAAACTACAACTTTCTCTTTCCTGATTTTTTTGGGGAGAATGGGAAGGGACTGATTTTGCAGTTTGGGAGCTAAGGAGGGTGGGATGCAATTGCCTTGCAGAAATTCTGCACATACCTCATCTAATGCTGCAACACACAGTCTTTCTAAAGAGGAGCACGTTTCAGAGCCAAGAGGTCAGCCTAAAGATGAAGTAATAAAAGCAAAGCAATTTCTCGACCATACAGAATTGTTTAGCTAAAAAGCACCAAAGCTGTTTCACAAGTATACATTTGGAAGCAGCAGGATGATACATCTCTGTACTGATTTAAAGGGACGAGATGTGTGCAGAGTCAAAGGATGTATCTACACAAAATGATCAAAGGCAGGCTCAGCTACCCTTTGACCGTGGCCTGAGTATTCTTCATGGCAGTTGCTGCAACCTCAAAACCATATGGATATGTAACTGTACAATGATGAAACTAATACACCCTGCTGAGATCACAGTGTTGTTCTCATGCAGCAATATTGTTACCAGGTAAGAACTGTCTGACTTCTAGACAGCTTAGACCACAGACAGCATTTCATGGATCTTTCTGCACCCATCAGATGATCAAGAGAGCCTACACCATTCTGTCTTTGCAGAATATAAAATATTCAAACATTTAGAATACATCAAGCTTTGGAAATTTTCAGTTACAATTTACAAAGAAAAGGAATAGAATAACAAAAATAAAAAAGAAATTGAAGTTAATTCTGAAATTATACAAAAGGACAATCAACATCTATTAATACCATGCCATTATTGCAAAAAAGAAGTTGAAAGCAGAAAAATGACATTAAAGTCACTCTGTTTACCAGTCTTCCTTTGTCTTCAAGTGTACTAGCTTTTCAAGACGGAATACACGCTGTGATTTGGGCGTCCTATTACATACAGTATTACTTTCTTTGTTTTCTTCTGTCATGAATCTTCTAAAGAACTGTGGAGCGTCTCTCTGAATGTATCATCCATCTCATTTAGAGATGAGAATATTGAATTTCTAAACTTCAGAAATACCATAAGTCTGAGTGAAAGGACCATTCCTACCCCTGGCATATCTGTCTCACAAAACTTTGATTTAATAATTATTAATTTATCAGTTTTTCCCATAGCTCATCTGAAAAAATCTAACTAATTTTCTGCTTCCACATAGGATATGCCACTGACCAATTCTTTAAGGAATTAGTCTTATAGAAACAGATTTCAAGCTCACAAGGAACAAAGATAGATTTTTTTTTAAGAGGGAAAAATATGTTGAAGCTCAGTAAAGAAGGATATCTGCAGCAGTAAAACCGTCACTGCTTACCTTTTGGTATATTAGAGGTGGAATCTCATCAAATTGATCTTAATAAGTTTTGACAGACTTTGCATCCACCTCTAAAACTCTGTATATGGAGATTCCTATCTAGTCAATGTATTCCCTTGATCAACTTAGATCTTTTTCACTTGGAAGTCTTCTATGTGGTTCTTTTAAACAGGTAACACATTCTGCTTTATATTGCTAGGAAGTGTTCCTGTCTTCCAACATCAATAAACCTCGTTGCAGTTAAACAGTGTCTTTCAGAACTAAAAATAGTCATAATTTATTTTGTTTACTTCTGCACAGAGAGCCCTTATGTGCAATTGGTGTTATTCTGACATTACAGGACCTATCTATTCTTTTCTGATTGTTTAAAGACACTTTTCTGTCAGCAATCTCCCTTTCTGATCCTATTGCTTGCTTCACGTATCACTCCCTGACATGCTTGCTAACACTTCCTAGTCCAAGGAGGAATGTGGTTTTATAATTTTTCTCCAATTGATGCAACATACGTTGCCCTCTTACAGATACTTTCAAGAGTTAAGCAGTATGGTGCTGCAAATAGAGGGTACTTCTGTGCTCTGCACTTCAATCAACAGATCCTTCTTGTTCAAGCACTATTTTATTCAATTTTTGACTGCATTTGTCTGTGAGATGATAAATTTTTTGAGACATGGAGCTGGGCAGATTACAGAGCCTTGATTTTTGCTGTTACATCACTTTATTACCTGACGTTTCAATGGTATTTCATTGGGTTTAACTCCTAATGAGAATAACTGACGTTTGTTACATTTCTTTGATGAACTGATTTAGTATTTTCAACCTGAGATTATCTCACCTTTCTGTTCATGTTCTGCCTTGGCTGAAACTGTTATGATATATCATCAACCGCTACATGGTCACCCACAATATCCAAAAACAATCTTTGTATGAAACATTTCACTTGATGAATTTGCATTGCCTGGGAAGTGTAGTGAGTGAAAAACTCAGACAATTCCTAATCTAATTCAATTTCCCAATTTTTGCCTTTCCTAAAGGGAACAGTAAACTTGCTCTTATCTGAAAATGAGGTAAAGAATCTGCTTGGAATACAGTACTGCTGTCTCAGAACATCCTTGTTATAGGGTCTGGGGTTCAGATAAAAAAACCTCTGCCATCTCTCATTGTGGTTATTTCCAAGCTGTTGACTCCTGGAAGAGGCACGGTTGCTTCAGAGATAACCCTTCTTCTGTTCTTGCTGTACATCTCCAAGTCCAGCAAATAATATGCAATGACTTGATAGTACCATATTTAGGATTTCTCTTGAAATTCTGTTTGCCCTTGATGACATCTAAGCAATGCTTAGCTTGCTACTACACAGCGCTGGGTGCAAAGGTATATGCCATAAATAGACTGCCATAAATCTTAGCTGAGTAAACAAGTATAGATAGTTGTGAACTGCTGTATTGTGAGTGGAAATTTTTGAAGAGAAGATGCAGAAAGAAAGCGAAAACATAGAAGCTGTGTATAATCTAAGTCTGAAGAATTGATCTTGCCATAAACAAGTTGGAAAGGGAAACAAGATGGAGTAATGAAAAACTGGAATTAAGACTCAGCTTTTGATCAGTTTGAGTCCTATTAAATGAAGTATGCATTGAAACCTTCTGAGGGTAAGATAGAAGTATGGGATAATTAGCACTCATATTTCTAGTGAAAATCTTAAGGGACTTATTGTTTTGGCAGATAAATGCTACAGTAAAATAGGAATTATACCTATAAAGAGGGAATAGAATGGGATACTGAGTAAACTCTTCGGCTGAAATGATTCCTAACAGACAACAGGTATACTAAGACAAGACAAATAAGAACCAAATAAAGAACTAATGGGTAAAAGTGATGTTGTGATTCGTAAAAAGTTTCAAGGCTGTACAACAGTACAGATTATTTCAGAAACTAACTGAGCATAGTGAGTTACTGTATTTTTGTTGGTTATGTACACACATACAGACACACATACCTTCAAATGAACAAGAATAATATGCTGGGTACAAATTTCACTACCGTGAGGGTGATTAATCACTGTAACAAACTAGAAGAAGGAAGCTGTGAATGCTCTTCTTTGATGTCTCAAATATACAATAGGCAAACTACATCTCCCAGAGGAGTACTCAAACACTGGTCATCTTTTAATCTGTCAGTTAACTAAATTAAATGAGATAAAATATAATTGTCTGTGATTTGACTTGAGTTCCTATCAGAAACTAAACAGATTTCCTCTCTCCTACATCCTCCCCTCGCTGTTTAGAAACAGAGTCGGGACAATCCAAAGTGTGTAATTTGAGACAATACAAAATATTTTGCTTTTTGTAAACCTTTTATCTTTTTCCTTCTGTTCTTCCCTTAATTACGGATTTTGCAATTTTGAAATTAAAAGCCTAAATGTTTTCTTTTTAAATATTTAAAATGAACATTTTAACTTTGTAAAAAACTATACTTAAAAAAAAAAGTCTGCAGCTCCTTCCTCGTTTTGAAAATGTATTTGACCTCCTTGAATTTTATTTTTCATCAAAAATTACTGTTTGTGGAATAGGATCACAAAAGGTCAGAGAAGATAATTTAACAGTCCCTCTGGCCTCATAAATCCTCTGATTCTAAGCCTTAAAGTTGAGAATTGAGTTGGAACCCTATTCATAAACACAGAGACCAAAGTGTTTTAGAGACTATCAAGTTTGACCCTGTATAGCTGATGAAAAGACCTGTATATTAAAAATGTCACATTTATTTTTAAGAGTGCTTGTGGCACTTTGATAAGAGCGTGAGAGTTTCTGATGAAAATTAGAATTAGAGAAGGAATATCTCAACTGAGACAGATGATCCAGGTCGTCCTAGCCAGTACTGATAAGTACCACCAGTTGTGCTAATGGACTGGTGATTTACTTTTTCGGGATGCAGAGGTGGAAAAGGAAAACTATAAGAAGTGATTGAAGCAATTGACAAAAAGGAGAAGAGGTCAATAAATAACATATTAGATGTCTTTCACTCAGACATTACTCATAATTATCTCATAATACTTGAATCTGATAAAGAGGTAGATGTTAAAGAAACACTGTCCGAAGCTTGTTAGAAATTAAGGAGGTAAGAGCAGAGAAAGATTGAAAATCTTATTGCGAGAAAACCATAGGTAGATTGTAAACCCAGTTTTTATGCTTTGAAATCTCACACCAAATCTGGCTTCTAGAGACAAATGTCTTGCCATGAAATGTGTACACTTTAAGATTGTTTTAGTCTTAGTATTCAATGATGAATCATCTCATAAAACTACACAGTATTTTTGTATCTTAAAAACTGCTCAAAATTCTGCAACGTATTATGACTGTGCACCCATTGTGGAGTAAGTAGCGCCCATTCACGGGCTGGAATGGATGTAACTAACTTGATTTAATTACCTTCAAGTAGTAGCCTTTCTCAAGTTTATTAGTGTATCACCAAAATACTATGTACCTAATTGCAAGACTGTTGGCTGTAAATTAGAGAAGGTCTGGGGCTACCACATGAAGGATCATTATCTCATCTTTTTCTTCCCTGTCCCAAAGTTGTGGATGTTTCAGATAGCTCACTTTAATATATACCTAGATTCCTGTCAAGCACCACTGTGATGGGAGTGCTCCTGAATCGGCTGAATGTCCTTATTTGTTCCAGCAAGGAAGAAACTTTGCCTTAATGAGTCTTCTATATAATTTAGGGAAATGTAGTTAGACATTATGAATCTTATGTTCTGCCTTGGGAAAGATAGGGTGGTTATGTGTTGAAGAAAATTTTTTTTCTTGCCTGAAGGATTGGTTTACGTTCTTACTTCTGTCCTCTTTTTGGTATCAAGCTTCAAATGTAAGTGTATGAAGTCATACTTTTTGCATTTTTGGTATCCCACCTATGAAAGAGAAATATAATTTGCTTTCTCATGTTTATTATATTAAAACTCTGAGGAGCATTCCTCATATAAGTGTTTATTTACTTAACTGTGAATTATAATCGTCAGTGTAAACAGACATGTTCATAAACAGTAACTATTTTTTAGTTCTGCTGATTGGGTAATAAAATATGACACTCATTAAAAGACAAGAGCAAAACAGAGGATGTTATGTGTTTAAAGGGTACAACAGCGCATTGACTACCTCAGAAATATCTAAATACTATTTGTCTCAATTCTGTCATGACCACCCATGTCAGACCCAGAAAGGGTCATAAAACCCAACATATTTTATCATGACTGATATATTTGTTTACCACTTACATACACTTTAAATTTATGAGGGTCATACTTGAATCTTCTGCTAGCTACAATGGCTACTGAATGTTCATAAGCCTTCAGTATCCAGCAGAACAGCACTGCTATATCAAGACAGACACTTCTTCCCAATGTTCTTACTTGTACCTGAAAGTAATTTGATTGAAAGAAAATGATCTTTTATACTAGGGACCAAGAGATCATAGATTACTCCTCCCATAGCATAAAATGTTATCTTCAAAAGGATTAAAACACTCAATTGATTTTTTTGAACTCTTGACATTTTGCTACCATTAGTGAGACCTTACTCAACTCATTTTTTATGATCTCCTAAGACCAAGTCAACTAAAAATGACATTTCTTCTTCCTATCAAACATTTTACAAAATGTCATGAAACTTTTTGGAAAATAAATATGTTCATAAGATTTTTAATGCCATTAGAGCTACTGCTGCTTATAACAGCTCCAGATGACAGATTGGGTTTTACAACCACTTACTTTTTTTTTTTTTTTTTTTTAATTAAGCTCCACTTTCTTAATCTCACCTAAATTTGTTATTTAAAGTCAGTTTGGGACACTACTTGTAGGAAAGAAATCTACTTAGCACAGGAATACAAAAATTTCTTCAGCAATTTGATCAAAATACAGGCAGTGCAATCTTAGGAACCTGTACCAGAAAAACCCTCCAAATTATGGCCATTTTGTCTAGAGAACATGAAAAGTGAATGGCCATAAACCACCCATTGAACAGAATTGGTAAAGGAGAGAAAATGACAGCAGGATTTGAATAAGTTATTAATACTTGTTGTTTGCTTCTTTTCTTCATCTTTGTAATTCTATCTCGTTATCTCTTCACAATTTCTATTTTTTTGCCTATTACCTTTGACTTATTAACTCCTTAAACTTCAAATAATAGAACTCAAGAGCCAGAAGCATATACTGTAAGCTTTCCAGGGTCTGTCCTTGTCCTATTGCATTACCAGAATGAATGTATTATTATTCATCCCCTCAAGACTGCATTTTCTCCTGCTTCTGTGTATTAGAAATGAGGCATTTGGGCTTATGATCATTGAAATGTCCCAAGCTGACAGCAGAAAACCACTTAAAATGAGTGGCGCTCTAACTCTGCTAACAGTGTCAGGTTTTGATTATGATTGTGATTCCAGGGATACCCATCCCAGACAAATCTTTGGTATATGGTATTAGGAGATAAACATTCATGCTTCCATTTAATTCTACTTTAATTATTTGGGATGCAATATTAAATATGAAAATGTTTGGGTTTGTGAGATCCAGCAGTTTTTCTTTTTCTTTGCTAGCTTCCTGTATTGCTATACATCTGCATTCATATTTAATATTTTTGGAAGGGATAAAAACGGTTACTGGAGTTGTGCTAGTTAAACAGTTTAAAGAGGACAGATTGCAGCTGTCATGTGAAGAATAAGAGGAACTAGAGAATAGACACTAGGGAGCAGTTGGCACAGAAATATAAGGCTTTCACTAGATAGTCACTATCCAAACATGTAGGAGGAAAAAATACGTGGAGCAAGTAGGGGGGGAAGAAGGAACAATACAAATAAAATAAGGAATGTAGTATGCAGTTTCTATTTGGCTTCTGCTGTGGTTTTGCGAGAGTCACAATCAGAAATCGCAGTTGGCTTTTCTCTTTCATGCTACTATTCAGGTTTTTGAAAATTAAAGTCCCCTTCATTTGGGGAATTTAACCCCCCCAGACTCCCCCTAGGATCCTGACAGTGTTGTTTCCTTTAAGGTAGACAGACTTTAGGAAAAGTCTCATACCCTTTTGAAGAATTTACACATCTTTATGCCATATACACCACTTAGTTTCCTCAACTTCTTATTTAACACTGAAACTGTCCTTTGCCTGAGAGCTTCATAATCTAGTTCTTCCCATTCTTTTGCACTTTAGGCCCTATTATCACCCACTATGATTGCTGCAGTGCTTAATATACTTTTACAAATTCATATTAAATTAAGAAAATAATATCTGTTAAGTATGACTTCCTTTCTCCTGTTCCATTCCAGAAAGCCACATATTTGTCTTTATGTGTGTTTTCTTAATGGGGAACACCAAGGATGATGAGAAAGTAAATCTCACTTCATATTAAAATTGAGTTAAAACCTGATAACTCAGCCCCCATGATATTTAAGAAAGAGGACTGATTCTGCAGGCTTGTTCTAACATGAAACTGCTGCCTTCCTCATGCACAAATCCAGACCCTGCGGCATGCCTGTTGACAGCTTACTCTAAGACAACAATTGAAAGATGATGATCAACAAGAGGCATTGCCATTAGTGTGAGTGGAGC
This sequence comes from Cariama cristata, assembly GCF_000690535.1. Classification (NCBI taxonomy): domain Eukaryota; kingdom Metazoa; phylum Chordata; class Aves; order Cariamiformes; family Cariamidae; genus Cariama; species Cariama cristata. Next base: position 23,565 of record NW_009613754.1, read on the forward strand.
ATCCTCCTCCTGAATGACTTAGAAAGAAATATTCAGTGGTGATAAATACAAAATAATGCACTGTGTTATATTGAATCATATAAGGCAAACCATTTAATTGTAGGCACTGTCAGAGAGCAGCAAGAGCAGGGTGTTACCTAATGGAAGGCAACCTTGGACTCGATGACAACCATGATAGTCATGCCCTCACTGACAGGGCAGTCCCACAACACCAGAGGCAGGCCAGCACACCATGGTGAGGACTGCAATGGGTCCTACCACCAATCCAACAAGCCTCATGCAAAGGCAAAATAACAAGCCAAATCCAAGGTCAATCCAGGAAACAAAGAAATTTCAGGAAGAGGGCAGAGGGCAAGCCCACCTACAATGTAGCCAGGGCAGGAATACGAGTAGGGAGGATGTGAAGGTTTCTCAGAGACAGCCACTGAAATTACCTGGCAGCATTTTAACACAAAGTGCTTTCTTATGGGGTGTGTAATTCCACTGCAGAAAGTATTGGCACCAGATTTAATGGAGGCCAAAGGAATATGTATGTTCAGAGCAGATTTAGGTGAATTCATAGATTTTAAGTCCACCAGTAGCTATTATAATTGTGATAGCTGGATCGCCTGGTCCGTAACTCCCAAATTGTTGACTGCTGAATTGCAATACTGGAGAAAATACTTCTCTAACTACTCTTTCTGAAAACAAGTCACCATTAGGAGCATAACACCTCGGTTTGATCCTTCATTTTCTTACAACAGCTTTTGTATTCTTTCAAGAAAAAGGATTTATGTCATAACCATAATGTCAAGGATATGAAAGACCTCATTACAAAATGAAGACATAGAGAAGGAATATCTATAGACAATAAAGTCAAGAAAGCAGAGGATGTTGTCCAAAATATCAATTTTAAACTATCTACCAAATCCTCAAAAACTTTTTAAGTAACCTGGACAACTAATCTTTATGTGAGAGGATTAAGCAGGACTTATGCTAAAAATTGATGAGGATAAACTAAAAAAAATGGTAACTGCATTTCCAAGAGAGTCTGAATAGAATAAAACCGAGGGTTAAACTTAAGTACTCATAGAAAAGCCCAGAACTTCACTAATTAGTTGTCACCTTCTCTTAAATAGGAAAAAATTGAAGCTGGTGAAAAAGTACGCAGGAAGCTCTGTGGCCAAGGTAAAATATCAGGCAGAATCTGACTGCAGATTCTGAAAGAAAAGACCAAGCATCTGCAATAATGCATTGAACACAAAAACATATCACCCTTAATTATCACAGTGCCACAGAAGGAAGATGAGCCAAAACATATTAAGCAGCTCAGCAGAACATTACTGTCACTTCAAGGAAATGTTCATAGCAGATTGATATTACAGCAAAGGAAATCTAAGAGAAAAAAGAAGGTAAGAAAAGAATCTACAGGTGCCAGAGAAAGGACATTATATACTGAATAAATACAGTGTTTTGAAGAGTCCTAGGAAGATACATTGAAATGCAAAATGCTAATCACTATTAACCTATGTCATTCTGAAAAATCTTGTTATTCTTGCAGAAAATGCACAGAGGATAACGGCTGGCTAACTAAATAAAGTTAGCAAGGGTGGTGGGTTAACCTTGGCTAGCAGCTAAATGACCACCAGCCACTCGCTCACTTTTTCCCTCAGTGGGTTGTGAGGAGAAAACAGGAAGACCAAAAATGCCTATGGGCAGAGATAGAGACCGAGACATCACTTACCAATTACCATGGCAGACAAAGCAGACTTGGCTTGTGTAAAATTAACTTACTTCATTGCCAATTAAAATAAATATTTCATTACTGATTTGGGTAGTGGGAATCTACCAACAACTTGCCACCTACACCCAATACAGCAAGAAAGACAGTCTATGTTAAAACAGCATATTTTGTCCACTCTCAAGCCAAAGCCAATGTATTATTTATTGACAAGAATAAAAGGCAAACCATGCAATTTTTCTTACTTGTTGACTACATTGTGAGAACAAAACTGGAAGGAAAAAATATGGAATGCCTTGGATTGTGAGTCAGAAATGTAAAGACCTAGATATTGAAGGCAAATATTGAATACACTTTCTCCCAGGTTCTGCACTTTTAGAAAGCACAAAGGGTAGCTCTAAGGAGACAGAACTAAAGTTTTGAACATTACAACCATTCCTTTTGTGATCAGTATTTTTAACAGGAAACCCAAAATTCCCATTAAACACAGGCATTTTGTTGTCTACAGAGCTGAGTAACAATGGACAATACTCCAAAAGCAGAAAGAGTAAGAATGGGCAGAGTATCTCTAATGAACAAGTTATATGACATGTGGACTACAGAAACCTATCCAACAGCAAATATTCTTGAGGCAAACCTGCACAGTTTTTACTAAATATATGTAAAGATCAAAAAAAGTTAAATGGACCAGGTTATAAAACTGGACAAATATAAAAGATTCAGGAAAACATCAATTGCTAAATTTCTGTTATGGAAAAGATGGATAAAATGGTTTGGAAATGTCCAAAGAATAGAAGCACAAGTAGTCTTTACCATTCCAAACACTGGAACAGTGAAGCACTAGTAGAATCACAGAATGGTTGAGGTTGGAAGGGAGCTCTGGAAATCACCTGGTACAATGCTCTGCTCAAGCACAGCCACCTAGAGCCAATTTCCCAGACCGCGGCTAGATGGCTTTTGAATGTCTCCAAGGATGGAGACTCCACAACCTCCCTGGGCAACCTGAAAATAGATAGAAATAGATAGAAATAGATAGAAAGCAAGATAGAAAGATAGTGAGTCAGGGATCAAATAGAAAGATAGCTAAAACATTTGAAGGATTAACTTATTTTTTTAGAAAGGTTGTATTTCCCTTTTGTTTCATAGAATTCAAGAAGAAATAACAAAATATAGACTTACAATATTAAGATTAATTTTTGAAATGAAGTAGTTACAAATGACAATATGTTATCATTAAAATGTTTGCATGTCTAGCTATGTGCAGAGAATACAAGACCTTGAATTTAGCTATTACCTAACTACAATTAAGAAGCATGATAGAATCTCGTTGATTGTAAGACACTTTTACATATTAAAAAATCATTCTTTTAAAAAATAGAAACGTTTTATGGTGATCTGATATATTTTTAGATCAAATAGAAGAGGAAATAAAAATAACAGACTTCAAAGGTGGACTTTTATTTTATTGTCACTGAATTGAAAGTAATTATAATTAGAAGGTAGGTTTATAATTATAGGGGAAATTGCTGAATGTATCTGCTGATATAAAAGTGAGCAAGATGTGGATAGCAAAGTACAAAATGTGTTTCCCTAAAACCGTTGAGCTTCTTCAGTTTCTTTTTGTCTCCTAGAGACACACATTCTAGTTAACCTAAAGTGAAAGTTAATATTTCTCTAGTTTTATGACATGCCTGTGGTACTATGGAAGGCAAATGCAGGTGCTCAAGGAAAGTTATGGGTACTTTAGATCCTCCACTAATAGCACCAAGCACACCATTTTATGTGTTCTGTATTACATGATACAGTTCTTGTCACAGAGCTGTGAACCCTCACTCAGCCTGTGGGAAAATAATGGACGATTGGTGAGGAGGATTGTAAACACACTCAAGTGACTTGCAGCTGGGGTGTCAAGAAACACATGTATCATACTAATTGTTGTTTGGCCTTGTGTGTTGGACAAGTAGAACATCTGTGTTTAGATAACATAGGCCTGTGATAGCCTTAGAGGCACCCCATCAAACATGCTTGAGGTTCCTGCCCTGCTGTGGGAAAGATCAAAGCACAGCGATAAATTATACCTGCGTGAATCCCTGAAATACAGGCAAAACCAGCAGGTCCGGTGACCTCCTAGCATGGACCAAGCTCACAGTGCCTGCGTTCCTGCTTGTGGGCCTCTGCTCGGGTGATTCTTTGGGGATCCCCTGATTGGCGAGGTAAAGAAAATAAATTTACTTTTTGCATTTCATCCGTGGTTTTATGGTTGTTCCTGCATCCTGCCTGTGCTGGCTCACACGCAGACATTTAGCTTTTATACCCCACGCAAAGCTTTCTATTTACATTGGCCATTCCTATCTGCTTCGGATATTCTGGACACTTATAGCCCTTACATACTCCAGAAAAGAATAAACACAAGGATACCTACAGAAGTGAAATACCACTTAAATTAAAGAGACATGCATTCAGTTTTTTTCCAGTCTTACATTAAGAGAACACTTACGTTAAGTGAACACTAATTTTGCTTAACCAAATAACCGGCTCCTTAATTGATGAAGTAACCAGCTCCTTCATGTTTCATTAACTCTATTTTTGAGTCCTCTTTACCAAGTCACAGCTTGCCAGTAAAGAATATTGCAGTTTTAGTAGGAAGATATTGATGTCTTCTCAATTTATTAAGAACGCTTTAGAGTCTCAATGGATTAAACCATAGTATTATACGCAGAAAAAAGGCAGTAATTCTTTCCATTAGCACCAAATCAACCCTTCAGATTTGTGTTCCAAAAAGAAGATGAGAAACTTGCAAAGATTGCACAAATGTGAAAAAGCTTAAATCTCTAAGGAGTTAAAAATTGAGTTGAATGAAAGTAAATGGAATTCTGCCCATGGAACAAATTACATTAAATACTGTTGGCATATATGATTTGCGAAATCCTATCTTTTAAACAGACCTGCATGCACAAAAAGAAGCCATCAACTACTACAGGACCATGAAGAACAAAATGGCCTCTTGATGCAAGGACCGGTCCATAAAACTGATCCTTCCCACAATGTAGCACAAAAGCGTATCTTTTCTGAAGACAGAAGATGGAAAAACTCACAGACGGGAAAGCTCATATTAAATCTAACCTGCATATTGCCAAGAGCATCTTTATTTCTGTATAAGGAGCAGTAAACAGTGTATTTGAAATTGTAAGTTCCTTGGGGCAAAGAAAACTTTTGTATGCGTGCAATTTACTTTCACAGGCTACCCTCCAGCCCGCAGCTGGGCCTTGTGGGCTCTGGTATGATATGAAGAGAAGCTCCTACAGTGTCCCATCAACTTGTGACTGCAAACTGAGATGTACCTCTCAATTGTTATACCGGTGTTACTGCTTGCAAACTGAGGTCATAAGTGCCATGAGTTTGCCTGGAGAGATTCACCATGGCAGGCCGTATCACATACTTGGTGCCCTCTGCTTCCCTTCTCACCCAATTTCTGTTGCAAGGAAACAGCCTCCACAGAGGCACCTGCACGAAGTATGTGGGAGGGAGTTTAACTCTCTCTCAAATGAGCTTATGTTGCAGAAAGCAAAGCTCTGACTAAACAGTTGCAGCCCAGAATGGAGGAGGCTGCTGGTTGCTCTGAAAGACAGGAAAGATGAGTGTGATGAATAGGTGTCGCAGGTGAGTATGAGTCTGGGGACCTGATCTACAGAGACAGTTCAGGATAAGAACACGAAAGTAGAGGTACAAATCTGGATTTGGCTGGACTACTGGAGAAAGACCCACAGAGCAAATGAAAAATTTCTTTAAGAACAAATTCTGAGTCTCGCATTTGAATCTTGCCTGGTACTCTGTGTTATATAAGGTTGGTTCTGATCATAGAATCAGAGAATCATAGAATGATAGAATCATAGGATGGTTTGGTTGGAAGGGACCTTAAAGCTCTTCTAGTTTCAATGCCCTTGACACGAGTAGGGACATCTTTCACTAGATCAGGTTTCTCAAAGCTTCGTCCAACCTGGCCTCGAACACTTCCAGGCATGGGGCATCCACAGCTTCTCTGGGCAACCTGTGCCACTGCCTCACCACCCTCACAGTAAATAGAGTAATTTAGGCTAAAAAAGACCTAGAATCATCCGATCCAAACACTTGCTCAGAGCAGGGCCAACTTAGAGTAGGGCCAGCTTGATCTTCAGCAAATGAAAGAGAAATCAAAGATATTGCTGCAGTGCAGCAATACGTGCCCCTTTGTGATTTGTTTTACAATATAGTTCTCTTGTTTCTTTCTGTAAGAACATTTATCTTTTAAGACTTTGTGCGTAAGACTCAAGGCATGCGGTAAGAATATTTAAATAAAGGCAAATATCTGAAAAATATTACAAATATTCCATTACCTATTGCATACTTATTGTGATAGAGTGCTTAGCAAGCAGTGGACATCTATATAAATTATCCAGATCCACTGAGGATAAAGTAGAGGTGACTCTTTACTCTTGGAAAAGTTAAAAGAAAAGAAAAAATAAAAAAAAAAAAAGAAAGAAAACCATACTGAGAAATAGTGGCAAAGAAAAAAACAGAAAGCCATCATTTTAAAAAGACCAATTTCCTGAGTTAAAAATAATAAGCTTTTTAATTAAATGTATGTATACTCAGTCAATACATTTAAAATATCATGGCTCCCTCAAAATCTTTGTCTCTTCATTATAGATCTCTGCTTGCTGATATCCATCAAATGTGTTAAAAATGAGAGCTTGATTTTAAACATGGAGCCTCAGAAATGTTTTCCAATTGACAGAGCATATACAAATCCAATTCTATGCTCAAGAGAGCTGCAGAAACTGGAAGTTAATGGCACTGGAAACAGTCACAACAATATGCTTGTCATTCTTTGTAAAGGAAGAGGTTTCGATTGAAATTCAAGCTCGTGAAACTCTAAGGAAATGATAAATGAAGAAGACTGCCTCTAAAAATATTTTCCTGAAGTTTTTGAAAATATAATAAAAGGAAATAAGATGATAGAAACCACAATGCGCATTCACTGGAATAGATATAATTACAATATTCCTCATTTTTTCCTGATCTCAACAGTTACTTCCCACGACATCATAAACTTGGGAAATATAAAAAGTCCTCAAGGAACTCTGGAAGGTCCAGAATGCTAAGAATTGCATATTGTGCAAAACCAGTAGGGCAGTACACAACTAAGTCATATGTATCTACAGCCATCCCCAAAAAAATCTAATTTCAGTCTGACCTTTATTCTAGAGAAAGTCTGCTTTCTTCACCAAAACAACTGCCTTTGCTCAGGAAGAACAGCTCTATGTCGTGTATGACTTACGAGGACAGATTTTTTTTCAGCTATATTCATATGCTACGTGAAGTCCTTTTCAGAAATTAGGATGGCTTCATAGAATCATAGAATGGTTTGGTTGGAAGGGACCTCCAAGACCACTCAGTCCCCCCCCCCCTGCCATGGGCAGGGACATCTTCCACCAGACCAGGTTGCTCAAAGCCCCATCCAACCTGGCCTTCAACACTCCCAGGGATGGGGCAGCCACAGCTTCTCTGGGCAACCTCTGCCAGGGCCTCACCACCCTCACAGGGAAGAATTTCTTCCTTATATCTCATCTAAATCTTCCCTCTTCCGGTTTAAAGCCATAAAGCTACAAGTCCTTCCATCGACAAATCAAAGTTTAAAACACATCTTTCTGTCTTGAATTTCCAGAGTAAGAACTACAAAGCGCTAAAAGCCCTGGATAGTTAAGAACAACTACAATTAGAGATAAATCTCCAACAAAATGTCATCTTCTGGTCCTGCAATAGTACAGAGATGAGTAAGGGATAAGGTGTGACTTTTTCTTCATTATTATTATTATTAGATATTTAAACTTGTATTTCAGACTATTAAAAGTTATGTTCTCAGTAGAGGACAAACAGGACACATCTGGACTTCACAGTGAATGATTTGGACATTGTCTATTAACAAGCTGCCCCAGGAACAATGAAGATACCATATTTTATGCACTTTTTCAGACATGATCTCAGATGAAATCAAGAATAGCAGTCACGCACCTGTGATAAGATGCATTTCTATTAGAAGGTTGGGATAATGAATTCTCATCATCTATGAAAAGCTCCATTATCTGGTGACTAAACAGCACATTACCAGTGAAATAAAAAATTATCAAAATGAACTCATCTTAATTTAGCCTGAAAAGGTTATCGTCAAGTGTATTTCCAGATGGGAAGACCTTTTAAAAAGTTTATAAAAGAAAACAAATTCATTTGTGAAACATTATAGGGATCTGGTGTAATAAAGTCTAAAAGCTCTAAACAAGGTGTCAGATATACTTCACACTACTGAAAATCACCATATACAAACTGGACATCAGAGGGAAGATTGAAAGTGGTTATGTTCCTTAGCAACACATTAAACCCCATTATGTTAATGGAGAATACAATTTGTTAGATTTCACTGCTCTTGCTTCACTGTCGTCAGAATACTACTCCCCTTACAATAGGATTGCCATCGCAAGGAGACAAGGATTAAAAAACAAGGTATTCGCTTGAGTAGGAAAAATACTCCATTATCTCCATCCATTCTACAACCTTACTAATAAGGCTGATGTAGTAACAATTTCCTTTACAGTCTGAAAAAATGTAACTTTCTAATTTCCGAAATATTACAATTAAAACCAGAAAGCTATAATGTAATTGGAACTGGAAGAGGTAAAACCCTGTCTTAATCTATATAACTGAAAATATTACTGTAGTAATGACAGAAAATCTGGGAAGGTTAATATTAAATTCTGTCAATCTGCTTATCTCCCAGGTTTTCTGAGATATTTTACCTTCACAAATCATGCCACCAAAGAATGAAATTATTTTTGTGTTTGCTACCTTGTCTGCTGTTAGTCCAAGTGTATTTTATTGATTATCAGTGTTCATCTTGGTATGAGGATATGCGCCACAGAGTCACAGAATCACAGAACAAGAAGACACCTGTGGATCATCAGAGGCACCATCTAGTCCAACCCCCTGCTCAGAGCAGGGTCAGCCAGAGAAGGTTGCTCAGGACTGTGTCTAGTTGGGTTTCAGATATCTCCAGTAATGGAGGCTCCACAACTTCAACACAACAGAACATGTAAAGTTGCTATCATGATCATGTAAAAACAAGATTAAAAAATCTTGTGTTTAAATGAAATTTTCTGTTTCAGTGTGTGCCCATTGCCCTTGTCCTGTCATTGAGATACCACTGAGAAGAGCCTGGTTCCTCCTTTTTCACTCCCCGATCAGATATTTACATCCATTGACAAGATCCCCTTTAGCCTTCTCTTCTCCCAAATGAACAGTCCCAGCTCTTTCAGCCTCTTCTCTTATGACAGATGATCCAAACCGCTAATCAACTTTGTGACCCTTCATTAGACACGTTCCAGTATACCCCTGTCTCTCTTGTGCTGGGGAGCCCAGCACTGGACCCAGCACTCCAGATGTGTCTCACCAAGGCTGAGCAGAGAGGAAGGATCACCTCCCTTGACCTGCTGGCAACATTCTTCCTAATGTAGTCCAGGACACTGTTTTCCCTTCTTGCACTCCTGGCTCATGGTCAAGTACAGGTCCACCAGGACTCCCAGGGCTTCCTCTGCAAAGTTGCCCTCCAGCCTGTACGGCTGCATGGACCTGTTCCTTCCAAGGTGCAAGGCTTGGCATTTGCATTTTTGTACTTCATGAGATTCCTGTCAGTCATTTCTCCAGCCTGTCAAGGTCCCTATGAAGGGCAGCACAACCATCTGGTCTATCCACCACTTTGCCACTTCTCCCAGTTTTTTTAAATCTGCAAACTTGCTGAGGGCACACTTTGTCCCATCATCCGGGTCATTAATGAAGATGCTAAAAAATATTGTCCCTGGTATCAATCACTGGCATAAACCACTAGAGACTGGCATCCAGATGGACTTGGTACCACTGATAACAACTCTTTGAGCCCAGAAGTTCACTCAACTTTCAGTCCACCTGACTGTCTGCTTATCCAGTCCGTACTTCACCAGTTATCTACGAGGGAGATTCTGCTTTGCAAGAAAAAGATGCGTCAGACTAATGTCTCTGGTAAGGCAGCAATTCCTGCAGAGTTTTGAACTCAGAGGAGCCAAGAGAGGCTATCTCACAAAGAGGCAAGCCCTGGTCAGACAGCTGCTCCTGGCCTTGTTGCTACTCTCAGCTCCTATAGAGTTCCTTCAAGCAGTGTGGTTGACCTGGGAGTCAATGTTTCAAACAAGACGAAGTTACTCACCACAGTACATGACAGCCTGAAGTCAATGGGATCAGGAGTTACTGCCTCAAAGGGAGCAGCATATTTGTGCAAGACAGCCATTTCTGGTTCTGTCAGAGTTCTCGCAGCTGTCCAAGATCTCTCTCTTGCTTAAAAAATAGTAGGATGGTGTATCAACCCACACTTGCAATTTAAATAGGTCTCATCTAAAAATGAGGAATACAGAATTCAGTCTAAACTCTCTCTCACACAAAAAGATCTTTGTCACGAATCATACCACTTCCATCAACAAGGAAAAAAGACAATGTACCAACAGCATATCTAAGGTTTTACCTCAGATTTCCCCATTTTGTCTAAACACGAAATATAGAACAGGACCGCCTTATTAACATGTTTCTGCCCATCATTCACATATGCTATACATGACTTAATTAACATTTAGTAATTAATATATATGTAATGGTCATTACTGTCCATGTAATAGTAATTACTGTACACGAAGTAACATACATTGAGTATGAGAGAGAATAAAGAAGTACCCAGGTATTTTCATTAATTGTATTCAAACTCATTGATTTTTAAACAGATTGATATTAAACCTGACAGATCTCGTATTTTTTGTTGTTTTTAACAGATCCCAACCTGTGCAAAAAATTGTAATAATCACATTTTGGTAATGTGTATGCCATGCTTGACAGTCTTCTTCGTTTCATAATTTTTATGCCTAGAGATGATTTTTCTGTTGCCATTAGTGCTTCTACAGGTCAATATTCTGCTTTGCTTTTAAGTAAATTTAGATAGAAAAAAATCTGTTTTTTCCAGTTACACTGTACTTGCTAGTTTATTCAGAAACTGATATTAGGAGTACAGCTGAATTTTAACAGAAAATAACATTGGATATGCGCTTAATAGTTCAGTATCCAATTAAATAGTTTTGTGTTCCTTGGTTATCTAAAAGCTGTTTTTCTATTGGAGGATAACTCAGTAGCCGGGTTAGAAGCAGATTTCAAAGTCCCACGTGTCTGGATGGAATGTATAGTCCAGATGATATCTGATGAGTGTAGAGGGAGAAGAGGGAAACAAAATCTCAAACTAAGCAAAACAAAATACAAACACACACACACACACAAGACAAAGAATAACAATAGCGAAACCAACAAAAGAATTCTTCTAATTTAATGTCAGGCGCAATTGTAATGAAATCGTACAAGTTTTTGTGAGATGGCAATGCCTTTCAGAAACAAAAATCCAGCATAAAGGAATTTGCTTCCTCAAAAAATTAAGAGCAACTTCAGCTTTTCTTCACATTCTTATTTACACCACTTCCCATCTGCAATGAATGGAAAGACACACACAGGGATTTTTTAAATGCGGGTTTTGTTGGAGTTTTTGTTTACTTCTTTTTGCAGTTTTAATAATAGATAGCTGTCCTTCAGAAAATTCTAAACTTTCTAATTAACAGATTGCTGGAAACAGAAGGATATTCTGTACCACCTCAGTCCTGTGTTCTCATACATCCTCTGAGGCATTCACCTCTGGCCACTACCAAAGACAAAACGGTTGGCAAAGTTGGTGCCTAACACAGACTGTTCTTTTATGCACAGGATCAGTTTATTTAATATCTTGGTCTCCTGATGTGTTATGAACTGTCATGACAATGGTTAATAATCATCAACATGTCCAACTTTTAAGATGATAAAGCCAAATAAAGCATTATTGGATCTCTAGCTATTATAACTTGCAAGTGATAAAGATTTAGAACTGCTCTCAGCTGATTAGTCATTTGAGAACCTTCATTAAAAATACATAAATGTGAAAAAAAATGTAAAGGAAACGTATAAGACCACACGGAAAAAAAGTGGGAATCTTATTTTTTATACCTGAAGGTGCAGTGTTGTTACACCTTGCAAATTAGACATGGTCAATCACGTTCATTGACTGGGGAAGAAATCTATAGCTCCTTCAGACGTGAAGGTTTATTCAGTTTATTGGTGAGAAAGTGGGTGTTAATTATTCTATTGTTGTGTTTTCATCACTAACATTAGAGTATGGTGATTTTAAGGAAAAAAAGTGTTGCTGGGATTGTTTCATATCTGCGTGCTAATCAGACCACCGCATCAGAGCACTACAGAACTAAAACTCCTGATTTCATTGGACATTATGTGATGTTTTCATCCCAAACCAGGAGGTGGTAAGCTTTTACAGTACCAAATGAAGGGGAAACACTGCAGACATGAAAGGCCTGTGCCTGCAAACTGGAACTGATTATAGAGCTGTGTCTACATTTACCAGGACAGCCCAGTTAGCCACTCTCTTTCAGTTAATAGAAAATTCTCTTGTAAATTTTCAGGTGAATTTCCTTGATGATTAGACTTTAAAGTGAGATCCTTATTATAAGATAAAGGGAAAAGGTAAGGTTTTTTAGAACAACACATAATTATAAAATTCAGCTCATCCAAATTACAGGAAAATATTTGCTGAAATACTTTTTTCATAACACATTTATTAACATTTCAATTTAGCCTCTTTTTAAAACCTATATATAAACTAACTTATCCAAGGTGTCTAAATGAAATGCAAAGTTTGTCACGCTTTTTTAAACAATGTAAAAAGCTCTATCTTAAAAAAAAAAGGTGTTACATAACAAATTTCTTTTAAATGTACTAGTATCATGACCCCTTTCCAAATTTAATTTAGGCTTCCTTTTTAAAAAAACACACTTAAATACACCACCACATACTGTTTTTCACTATGTTTTCTGGGATTTAAAAAAAAATGGAGAAGAAAAGAATCAATAAAACCCAGAAGACCTGCCATGCAAACTCCATCATCTCCCTGTAGATCATCAGTGAAGTCATAGGCAAACTTCACCTCGAGCTAACCCAGTAAATCTGCAGGAGCAATAGATTGCCATCTTCCAGATGTACCACAGGTAGAGGAGAACAGAATATGTATTTTGCCAGTGGGATTCACTGATATTTACCGACAAAAAAAAAAAAGCAATCTGTTCAGGCTCCTGTCATTATAAGTCCTAGTCCCTTGCTCTAGGTCCAATTCAAGACCCAAGTCCTGAGAAGCATTTTCTCCCTTCCCACCTGGCATCCCTATTTATCAGTTCTCCATCCCCAGCTCTACAGATGAAAACGCTAAAACACTACATCAAAATACTGATTGAGAGCAAGAATACATACGAAAGCCAACTCTAGATTAAATTACTAAACAGACCAAAGTTAAACCAATACAACTTCTTACTGTTAATTGTGCCTCATAAATAGCATAACATTGTAGTATTTTTGGCTTGCTTCTTAGATGAAATATATATACATACATGCATATTTCTGTATTTTATATGTATATATGCACAAAAACACAGAGGATCTGCCCCCTTGACACGGTCTTGGAGTAAATATCTGTCATTTCATGTGCACTGCAGGCAAACACCTTGAATGTGAAAACACATACAAAACCAGGTCTCCTACACACTCTTAGCTTGCTCGAGATAGATCCACAGCTAGAAAAGGTTATCCATAACTTTTTTAGTCAGTTAAATTTCATGTTACACACAGAATTATGAACTAATTATATTTATTTGCTGCCTTTATTATAAGAAATAACAATCTCGTCTTAAATACCCTATTTTATAAAGCCAAAATCTGACAGATAACTATGGCAAATAGGACATTCACAAAGTCTGTTTTCACAGCTAATGAAATAGAACGTGTTTCCAAATACTTCCTTCTTTGATATCATTCGGACTGAATTTTAAACATTTTCTGAACATCAGTGCCAAATAATCTATGAGCAATTAATGCACATTGTTAGTGTTAAGGGTTATATGAAGCATCCTAGACTTACAGAACAGTTGCTAAAAAGAGAGAAAATTCAAATACTTTTGAGTTATCATTAATCTCATATATTTCAATGAACTCAAATGATAAAAATTCTTCTTTTTTTTTTTGGTGGAGGGGTGCTTTTAATTTTTAAGAACCTCAATCATCATAGTTATTAGAATGTAAAAAAATGGTTACTCTGGGAAAAGACCATCATAGCAATCATCAGTTGTCAAGATGCTATTGTTTGAACAGTAGTTCAATAGCATGAGTGATTTTAAGGAATAATTCAGGTTTCGCTAAGCTCTGGCATAAGTTCTTTTTAAAAATCTACACTCAACTTTTTCTTCCCTTATGAATGGGAGAAGTTTAATTTTTAAAAGCTGGAAATTACTGTGAGACTTTATAGGTTTTGTACTACTTTTCAGCGAACATGTATCAAGAATCCCTCCACCAAAATCACACTAGTTTTACATTGGCATAAGCATTGAGTGAAATCAGGGTTAAGCTCCACAGATTTTTTTAAGCGATTCTGTTATATTTCTTTTTCTGATTGACAGTATTGAGAAAAAAGGAATAAGAAAGGAAAGATTTTTTAAAGTCATTTGCATTATATGGAGCAAAATGCTGACTGCTTTTCTTGAGGAAGGGGTGGGAGGGGTTTGAGTGTTCAAGACTGGTTTTTGAGGGAGGGGGGTTTAAGCTCAGGAGAATAGTTTCTTTTGTACAAAACTATCCTCTTACCTGATTGCATTATTCTCCTACATTATCAAGTCTGAATCATACTTTTTAGAAGGTTGTGCCTTAATAAATAAATAAAGCATACCCAATGTCATAGACTGCAACTATGCTCTGAAATAATAATACCAACTCCTGACATCCTTCTTTCTCTGTATAACAAAATAATTTATGATAGTACACCTGGACAACTTGCCATCTTTTCATGTCACAGGAAAACAGTCATCCCTGAACACTGTGTGCAGATTGCAGAACTTGTCACAACATTTATTGGGTTACTTGCAATCAGTTTCAAGTTACATTGGTCATTTAGTTTCCTCTGTCATGAGTCAGTTTTAGTTCACTTTAAGGATGATCCCTAGGTATGACGAACATAAAGGCCAAAGGCAGGTCTAGAAAAGCATTTGTTTTTTATTTCTACCAGATTGATTTTGCCAGGCTAGTTCGAACACTGAAATTGGCTTGTTTAATCTATTTAGTCAATGTCTTGAAGGCACTCCATGCTGTATTTCAAACTCTTTGCTAACCAACATAAAATTGTAGTGTAAGGTTAAACAGAAGCTCTATCTACCTAATCAAAAGTGAGCAGTAAGGGAAAAACTGCTTTGTTTTCCTGAGAACTGACCAAGTGTTTTGTGAGATTATTTCCTGCTGCCCAGGAAGGACTATGCAGTTCGGTTCCTGACAGAAGCTTGCTTCTGCTATCAATACCACATGAACTGCTGAGCCTTCAACTGCTTGTGTGAACCTTATCATCAAATATGCAAAAGAAAGAGGAGTAAAGGGAGGAAGAGGAAGACCCAATATCTTCCTTACCACCCTGGCATCCTTAGCACTCTTGTTAGTCTGCATCCTCACATCCCTGCAATTTACCAAGCTGCTTCAGCATCCTTTCCTCTTCAGCTATTTAACGGGTAGATATTTTAACATCATGTCTAACTACCTTCCCCTTTTTTTCTTCTTACTCCAGAATTCTTCCTGAGTTTTTTCCTTCTTGGTCCGTCTGTTTCCCCCAGGACTTACCAGGGTCTTTTCTACCTTTGCTGCTATCTATACCTCTGCCTGCCATAGGTTGGCTGCCTTGTCACCTGTACCCCATATGACCTTGTTTACCATCTTGCTAAGCCTGTGCACACATGGCACACTCTTACCTTTCCATCCTAATCAGACCAGCCAAAGGAGTACCTCCCCTTCTTTCCTGCCAAGAAACGAGACTCCTCTCTATTCATGTGAACCCCTTTCCCATCTCACATAATTTACTACTTCCCTCTTTTGGCTCTTCCTCATGAACTTTGCTTTCATTCAACAAAGGTAAAAAGAGGGGGGGGGAACGATACTAGCCAAGATACGTAGGACTTGAAGGAAAACCAAAATCAACTCAGCAAAATCACACCACACACACAGCCAGGGACTCTTACTGTGCTCTCAGCCTAACAGCATTCTCCCTGCTCTGTCTTCTGCACTGCTAACCAGCAGTCTCCATTGATTTGTATTACTTTCTATTTAATATAATGGTCTACTTAATCCCGTTAGTAGTGAAATAATTCTACACATTTATCTTCTACTTTGTTACTTTCCCTGCCCATTATTTTTTTTTTCCAATGGGAAGGGTAAACTGCAGTGCTATAAACATCAAAGATACAGGTGCAGCATAGACTTCCAGAGAGACATTTCACTGTTTATATTTTGTGTTTCATTCTTTCCCTCCTATCTTTTCATTTATTTGATTTTTTTTTTTTTCTTACTGGTAGCTGAATGTTGAGCTCATGTTTTCAAAGAATTTGTCAGCTCCATCTGAGATAATTTTTCTGAGTGGTAATAGCTAATTTGGAGTCTATCAAAGCAAGTTCATAGGGCAGTTTTGTCCACAAGCATTACTTTGTGTTTACTGACACTAGATTTCACCTGCATCCTATGCCCCATCCCCTGGGTATCCTGCCACATCTCCTTGCTGCTAGATTTGTGTTCTGCCCTCAATAACCATAAACCATTCAGAAACTGATGACCTTTTTCCGTGATGGTTTCTAAACATATGAATAAGCATACAACAGAGCAGATATCACAGTGTGATTCCAATGGCGGAGTGTGTTCTTTATAAACACGGGCCACATTTTTTTGCTTTTTCTTTCCAGGTTTTACTTAATGAATACAAGAAGATTAGACTCATCTTGGAGTTTAGCAGCCCTTTGGAGTAAAGGCACAAGAAGCAATGAACAGGTATTAGGAAGAACTTTTTCACATAAGGGAGGTCAAACACTGGCACACATTTTCCAGAGAGGTTGTGGAAACTCCATCCTTGGAGATTCTTGATTTTTGATTGAATAAGGCCCTATAGCCGAAGCACAGGCTTACAACTCCTATAAATTATAAATGTTTTTATCAGGATATAGCTAATATTAGCTTGCCTTGAATCCAAATATAGGCGTACTAAACAGTAGTATGTAAGTATTCTGTGATAGTGTAGCCAGACAAAATGTATGAGCATTTTACACAAGTATATGGGCAATGGGACCACCAGAGACCCGTAGTTGCATGTAGGAGCCATCCAAGTAACAAAAGGTTGCAAGCCAAAGACACAGCAGCATAAGGGACTAGATCTTAAGTCACCATTTCTGAATCCATTGGCAATGGTTTGGTTTTTTATTTCTTGAATGGTGAAAATGTCAACTGACTGTTTTCAGTAAATGTGTTTCTGTGGGTGAACTAGGGACTGACAGATTGAGCTGCAGTTCCCTCCCTTGGTTCTGCCATAGACATGAACAAGCTAGCTGTACAAGGGCCCGATGCCCACAATGGCTACTTGCTCAAATGCTTCTGTGTTCAAGGAAGGGAGATGGGGGGGTAGGGGGGTGAATTTGCACTTACAGCCTGCAGTTTGGGAGCACACAAAAAGGTATACAGAACACCTCCGGAACAGGACTATCCGGGAAAATTTTCAATATATGAATCACATTGAACTTTTATGTTACTCAGTTATATGAAGACAACCTACTAAAATCCCTGATGGTAGTTATAGCCAGTGCATGGATCCAAACAACTCTGGCAGGGTACCATGAAGCAGATGATAATATGTCTATAACATAGAAAGTCTTTAAATGTGGCATTGACATGTCTAAAAGGGCACTTACCCTCTCTTTGCCTTTTTCTTCACTATTGTATTGTTGTATTGTTGTTTCTTTTATGCAAGCAAAAGCATTAATTGGACAATTAAATAAGAGCAAACTACATCAAGAAATCAGTTTAAGTTTAATTTAGAGATTTGGTTACTTTTAAAAGATAAGATTCAACTCCAATCTATTCTGCAAGGTATTAGGAGAGCCACAGGCAGCTAAAGTAGCATAAAAAAGAGAAAGGTATACCTCTCTGTTGATGGTATTGATACACGAAAGAAAACACCGAGCTACAGCATAAATAATCCTAGTGAAATCACAATATTTGAATCATATTTCGTTTAAGCAAAGCGGAAAAACACTGACGTATCTTCCCAAGAAACATGGTATGACGTTGTAGACACACCAACAAATGCTTTAAACACTAGGTCACTCAGCTAAAGTCTACTCCGAGTGGAAGTAATCCTTACATAGATCTCGCTGTTTTCAGAATTCATGTGAAACATTTGTCCCTTCCCTATCAGGTATGCTATGGCTGCTTTTAACTGGCTGCATAGGGATAGATCCTAAACAGAGGGGAAAAATTCTAATTTAAAAATAAATAAAGAAGTCAATAAATAAGTCAGTAACATGTAACTTCAACATGATCAGAGGGAAAGACATGAAAGAAACAACATGAAAATAATAATGGAGAGTAAGGATTTGAAATGAACTTAGCGTCAAGAAAGAACAATGTGCAAATCTAAATATCCCAAGCAAACAGAAAGTCACATATCTTGCTCGAGATATCACTGCACAAGGCATTTCACAACAAACATCAATGCAAATTAAAAAAAAAAAAAGTGGGGAGGGAAGTATATGGAGTGAGGAAGAAAGACAGAGAGATTAAAAGGAATCTATAACACAGCAAGCAAGCAAACTTACATCAAAGAACAGTGCCAAATCATTCACTGGGATTATCCCAATTTATAACTCTGAAAAAAATCTGAAGTGCAGTGAGGGAAAATAAATAAAATGAAAATATTCCTCTGTCACAAAACTGAGTTGTAACTAGTTTTGTTTCGTTTATGGGAATGAGGTAGTTTCTTTCTTTTAGGTGTTTGAAAATTCATCGTGGGGATTGGAAGTTGAACATTGAAATATCACAACAAAATTAGCCATCTTTATTTTATAATTTTTGAAAAAGGTAAAAAATTTGAACTGTAGAAAAATGTAGAAATGTAGATTATTTCTACATATGCCAATACAGTTGCTGAGTATGTCCATGTCTTCTCTATAGATCCATTCAAGATGATGAAAGGATAAAAGAGGAGTAACTTTTTTACACCGGCTTCACATATAGGCATTCACAGGATTTGTATAGATAAAGTCGGCAGCCACACAAGGGTATTACAGAAGGATTGGAAGGGCTGAATGTCAAACACATGAGCTCTTCTGCAATAACTTTCCCATTAAAAACATCTTCTGCACTAAGCAGGTTTATTAGTCGGGAGGGTAACCTATGTCCAGACTGTTCCAAACTAAACCACCACATTTTACCTTCAGCACTGTAAAGAAAACATTGAAGACAACAGCTACAAATAATGAATGATTTTACGTTAGTTTGTGGAGATCCAAAAAATAATCATGACAGCAACATCTTTTATTTCAATGGATGTTAATTCCAAACATATTTATGACATTTAAAGCAAGAGCACGTCACTTTTTATCAGAGAAAAAAAAAGGAGGCAGGAAAAAATGCATTTACATGTTTGGAACACGGGTATCATTGTAATGAAATAACCTGATTTTCCATTCAGACTCAGGACCTGATTATTATAGTGAAAGACACCTTGCAGGAGGCAGAGAATAATGTGACTTTCTCTACAAAGTATTCTTCAATGTTGTAATAGTTAAGGATCAGCTTGACCTTTATGAATTTTTTTGTTTACCCCTTACATGACTGTTCCTGGACTTTGCTGTTATAGGTCTAGATTATAATTCTGATTGTTTTGCTGCCTCCAGAAAATTTACAATCGCTTACTTTTGGGGGTAGCTTTAACTCATTTTAGAGTACGTCCTCACACAGGACTAGTTGCAACATCACTGAGACATCCCTGATTCATCTGGAACAACCAATGGAGACAAAAACTTTAAACTCCAATTTCCTCTCCAACTAAAGGGGAACACAGATCTACAATCCAAGTAAATACTAAAAGATTGCACAATGCAGTGCCCCATCCTAAACCCTTAATCACTCCATTAGTTCCATTATTGAGCAATTGCATAGGCATTAACAGGCATTTCTCTAATCTGGATACCAAAACATCTTTCTCTTGGCACCGGTTGATACAATGCTTATGCTGAATGTCTGGCTTTTTGAAAAGAAATTTTTAGCTGGGTAGTTGTTTTTGACAGTCCAAATATGCACAATAAAGTAATCTGTTAATGTATGGATATGATATAACAGTGATCTCAGCAAAAATAGGGTGAGTTATACACTGCCAATGCCACACTACTCAACTTACTGGATATTACTCAAGTATGAACACCTCAGAACAAAAAATAGTCACCAAGATCAAATCTATGTGAAAAGTGGTTCCTTCAAATTTTCAGCAGGAAAAGTCAACAGAATCCCTGAAAAGAGAGAAGCAGCAGGGGAAAAAACCAAAACAAACCAAACCAAACCAACAGACATCAACAGACATGACTGCTGTGTTTAAGTCTGGAAAAGACTTCCAAAGGACAGAGGAAAGGAAATGAATAGGTATATTTTTTAAGCAGACCAGACAAGGAAAAAATGAGCAGCGAATAGCAAATATGTGAAGGAAAACTAAGAAAAGCTATGTCCCGAAATCAGTGAGACTAAAAGACATCAGATATGTAAAGCGATGCCTTGGCTTTTTAGGGTATTTCTTTAGCCAGCTGAAGCACAGTGTTACTGGGTCTTGGAATGTTACAAAACTCTTATTTTTCCTGTTTCAAATACTGTGTGTCATTAAAAAGACCACAAGACAAGGTGGCAGAAAGCCTCCCAGAAAACACGTGAGGAGAAAATGCAGGACTGCGTGGCACCCGGAGGTCCACCCAAGGCAGGAGGTCTGTGGGACAGTGGGTGCCTTTCGGGGCTCCCTGTGCATGAGCGGGAGCTGGAAAGAGCACTGCAGCAAACACGGTCTGCAGAAATGAGCAGGGTTGGAAAGAGAAGGAATAACAATGCATTAAAATAGCAACAGATGTGTTGCAGGATGAAAAAGAAGGGGAACAGTTTGGATAATGTACTGCAAAAGAGAACATTAGCCTGACTGAAAGGATTAGTGTTTGAGGAACATATGTATTCTTATCTCAAGGTTGGACACGTGATTTCACATCCACAGTGCAAGCCAATTGCACAATTTATACTAGAAATGTTGCCCTCCTTCTTGCAAGAAAAAAGGTACTGCTGGGCATCAGTGACAGTGTTTATTATCTCTAATGAAATTACAAATTACAAAAACATGTTTGCTATCTCGAGTTTGTCAACGTGCAAAATGGCTGTCCAATTTTATTTTCTGGAGCACCAATAGCGGTTCTTTATCAAGAAATAAAAATGTCCCCATCTTAAAAATCATACAGTAAAGAAAGTGCTTTTGTTTTAGTGTTAATGAGCAAAAAGTAAAAGTTGCAAGTATGAAACAGTGACTCAGAGCAAAATTGTGCCTGTAGGTGGGAGGTTTGCTAGTTACCAGTTCTTACTTCCAAAGGCCGTTTTCCAAACCCTCAGCCCCGCTTTCACCAGTAAAGCTGCAACAGCCGCCTCTTCCTCATGCCGCTACACACGACAGTCCTGCTTGAAGCAGGACTTTGTAGCACTACAATTGTGATACGACAGTTTTAACAACAAGGTCATACGCAACGCACCTGACCTTTCATGCCTTTGCTTTCAGTCCAGATGCTTTAAAAGCTTTTCAGTATTACATTAATAAGATGTATCTAGAAACGATATTTGTTAACAAATACAGAATACAATAGAAACCTATTCAAATATTAACTTACCGAATGAAAGCTTGAAGGTTTTGGTTTCTGAGAACTAATAAATACTTTCAGAGTTTGAAATACCGTTAAAATGTTAGCAGCATTTAAAGAAAAAAATGCCTTTTAAAGTGCTGAGACATGTTTATCCATATTCCCCACCGTGGTTTGTGCTGCGTATCTGCACCCTAGTGGCTAGGTTTTGGCAGACAGTTTCAAAAAATATCACTTAGGAACTCTAAAAGTCAAATGAAACCTGCACAGATTGCTGTGCATAGATTCCAGCCTGCTGCCCTTCTTTCTCTTTAGAAATACTCTGAAATGATAATTTCTGAAATTTATCTTAGCTAATATCCATTCCAAATTAGGCTTAACATATAATATAATATATAT
>NW_009613755.1:0-4029 GCF_000690535.1 Cariama cristata
CGGATCTTCTCCATCCTAGAGCAGAGAGTGGAGGTAGGTGCCTTTGGTGCTCAACTAAGTATGGAGAAAGAGCAAGGATTTACATCTTCCCCACGTACCCCCAGTCCAGCAGATGCTGAAGTCTTCCTTGCTGCAGTCTTTGATGGAGAAGCCAGCCAGGCCTCTACTGTGCTCTGCAGCAGGAGTCACAACCAGGACATAATCTCCAATTTTCCATGGCCTGGGAGATGATCTCTGGGAGACAAGACCCTTCTTCCCACAGCCCTCAGACATGGCTTGTTCAGCCACAGCTGGAGGGGGCACTTGAATCCTCAGCAGTACCAGGTACTCAGGTGCCTTAGTGTTTCCCACTGCATTAGGCATCTCTGTGACCCCACGTCCTCCTTGGCAAGTCTGGCAGGGAGACAGCAGCCTCGCACGTCTACTTGTCCTGTCCAAGGCGCTAGAGACCAGACATGGATGGATGTCCCAGGGCAGGAAGCACACTGCCTCTGGGGGTTTTCCAGATACCTTTTTCCCTATTCCCCACCCCTCAGAGCTGCTGTACCAATGTGTTGTCCTCTGTCCCAATCAATGGGTGTTAAATAGGTCTTTGTTAAATAGGTCTTCAAAACACTGCTGCACATTTCCCTCCCCCAGAGGTCTGTTGAGGGGAGTTCTCTCTTGGCAGCCAGACACAACTGGGATTTCTAAGTGGAAACTGAATTCTTCCCCCACCACCTCCAGTCCTGGACAGATTTGTTCCTCTGCAGGTGACCTTTTAAAGGTTTCTCCCTTCAGTGAAAGCAGCAGCAGGAAAATGCCACTTTGAGTATCCAGCATCTGCCATGGGAGCAGGTGGCTCATGACAGCGCTGGAGCATCTCAGCTTGCTGCTGTTAATCTAACCCATAGTTACCAACTCAGCCTTAGAGTAGACAGCTGCCTCTGTCCAGCTTCTGCTGGGCTTGCTGCTCCTGAGCCGCTTGGTGCAGATCCCTGGGAAGCCCTTGGGTGTGGAGGAACAGTCTGTAGGCAGAAGCTGGCATGGAAATTGCTCATTCTCAGTCTGTGCACACCTGCAGCGCAGGAGGGAGGCTGTGTTAAACCCCCATCATGGAACAATTGCAGAAGATGAGATTCTGCTCCAGGATGGGGTCTGTGGGGCCTCCCTGACTTTCCTGAGTTTATGCTGTTCATCCCACTAAGCCTGTCACTGCTAAATTGATGGGCCTGGGCTGGTGACCTGTCCTGCTCATAGGGTCTCAGATATCTCTGTATGTCTATGGCATCTTTTGAGTCTTGTTCCCTCTCTAGGCCTCTGAGGAAAAGATCAGGACAACGGAGACACAGGTGCTGGTGGCCTCTGCCCAAAAGAAGCTCCTTGAAGAGCGGCTGAAGCTCATCTCTGAGCTGTGGGATGCTGGAATCAAGGTATGAGCAGGTGATGGCAAAGTCAGGAGATGCCTGGTCCACTCTCTGTGCCAGGAATGGACCAGATCTGGCTTCGCTTTGGGAGGAAGGAGTCATTGGGAGAAGTTGGGCAGCAGACTGCTTTCCTGAATGGAGTCTGCCTCTTCTCAGTGTTCCAAATCAGGTGTTCTCCAGGAAGGGCTGGGCAGCATGACTTGGTTAGCCCTGTAACACTGCAGGGGCTGCTCTGTGTCTGTTATGTCAGGACAGATTCCCAAAGCAGGCAACACTCCAGCCCCTGCTGCATGGCAGCTGGAATACCATGCCGCTTCCAACAAAAAGCAAAAAAACTGCAGAGCTGTGGAAGGAGGGGAGAGCGGGGCCAGGGAGAGCCCTGGGCTGTTTTCTTCAGGCTGAAGGCAAGCTGTGTGGCAGGGCCCTGCTCCCTGCCTGCTGTTGGCAGAGTCCCTTGAAGGCTGAGGAGAGGAGAATGCCTGGGTGCTCTGTCAGGCTGCTGACCCTGTAGGGACACCACAGGTGTCAGCCCTGGTCTGACATGGACTAGAGCTAATGACCTGGTGCTTTCCCAGGATAAGCAGTGTCTTGTGAGTACCTTTGAGCTGTGTTGCATTACTCGTTAGCTGTAATGCCCAGCCTTCTCCATTAGCCCATCTTCTCCCCCACCACACACCCCCACGCTCACCAGACAGTGATTAGCAAGACTGGCCCAGCAATGCCTGGTTGAGGGGCTTCATAGAAACAGGCCAGTGTTGATCACGGTGGTGTGCTGTGGTTCTCTTGCAGGCAGAAGTGCTGTACAAGAAGAACCCCAAGCTGCTGAATCAGCTGCAGTACTGCGAGGACACAGGCATCCCTCTTGTTGCCATTGTGGGTGAGCAGGAGCTCAAGGATGGAGTCATCAAGCTGCGGGTCGTGGCAACCAGGGAGGAGGTGAGGCCTGTGGTAACTTGCTGTGAGGGGGATTGGCTACTTGACCCTTCATCCCAGCTCAAGCCAGCCCTCCCGACCCATCTGTACCCTGCTCTGCAGCGGTGCCATCAGGTTGTACACGGCAAGGTGGCTTTGCTGGCCTACATCTTGAGTGTAGTGCCCAAAGGGGAGATCAGAGGAGTAAGGCACTTCCACCTGATGTGAAAAGCCTCCAAGGCTTAACAAAGCTGCTTATGCAGAAGGTGCAGCGAGGGGAAGGCTCTCCACATGCAGTAGGCAGAGGCGTGTCAGTCAGGGCTGGCAGACTTGAGGTGAGGCCTGTGATGGTGGTGGCCTTGTGGGTGCAATTTTGGAGACTGAGTGAGGTGAGTTTCCTCAGCCCCTCTTGACTTACTGTGGGGCATGTGCCCTGGTGTCAGTTTGTCACCAAGCCCCCTATAACAGGTTTTCAGGATTTTATACATTGGCTTCCTCATTAGATCTTTTCAAGCAGTGGTCTCTCCAAGGACTTCTGTAACACCTCATGTTCCAGTTCCTCGCTCCATACGCTTTCCTGGAGCTGTGGAGCACTGTTGTCTCCAGCTCTGGAGAGTTTCCCATCATGTGGCCTCCTTGGACTCCCAGCTATTCATCAGTTCAGGAGCCTGGAACATGGAGGGGCCATTTGGTGGGCTGTATGGCTGCTCACGCTTTTCGTCCAGTGCGGGACCATCACTGAAGGTCCTTGAGGTGTCCTCTTGGAATAAGTGGGACCAGTGCTGATCTATGCACTGGTCTTGGCTTTGGAACCAGTAGGAAAGAGTGGGAAGAGCATCGTTGTTGTAACTGTAGGGCAGGAGAGGGCTCGGCAGCGTTGCAGGCAGGTACTTGCTCTAACAGGTACTGCAGCCTGTTCGATCCTCATAGAGGGACTGGTGACAGCACCACAGTGTCACCTCCTGAGACACAGGGCCACATGGTGTGGTGCAGGCCGTACCTCTGGGACCAGAGAAGGTCACGATGTGTCAAGCTGCTTGTGTTGTACTGAAGCAACTTTGTGCTTCCCTTGTGTAGGTCAACGTTCGCAGGGAGAGCCTGGTTGAGGAGATTAGGATGCGAACGACCCAGCCTTAAACCCCTTCTGGACATGTCTACTTGTTTGTTGGATTCTGTCTGACAGATTTCTTCCTGTAAATGCCTTCACCAGGCCACATAGCAGCGGGTGTGGGGTCTGGGGGGGCCTTTGAAAGCTGTATTTATTCTTGTCTCGTGCCCTCCCCTTCCTGGCGGGAGCAGAGAGGCTGCACTGACTCCTACGATGTGCCCTGGCCCTCGAGTATGTCGCTGGAAAGATGTTTTGCAAGTGGCTCTGGCGAACGCTGGCCTCCCGTCTGCCATCACGAGGGTGACACGTGGAGCCCTGTGCTGTCAGCAGACCCCGGGGTCTTGGCTGCAGCTTCTTGTTCCTGTCGCTTTTAATAAACATCCCACCCCGTCTCTCTGCTCTGGCTGCAGGGAGGTGACCTTATCCCAAGCAAAACGTAAAGGCGCAGCTCCCAGAAACATAATAAATCTGTCTCTCCCATTCTGTGACTCCTGTCCCTACTTTCTGCTTGGGGCAGGGATTTACTTACCTGCCTCGCTGATCGGGAACTGGTTTTTAAATGTCACGGTGGATGTTTCTTCAGCTGCCCACGCTCCCTCCTTG
>NW_009613756.1:0-905 GCF_000690535.1 Cariama cristata
CGACGCCGCCTCAGGCGGTCCTGGCCTACCCACGCGTGTGGCCGCAGGTGTACCCACCGGCCCCTCTCCCCCACGGGTCACTTGAGGGGCATCTGAGGAAGGGAGGCTGCACAGCCGTGCCCCGCAGCCTGGGCCAAGCACCACACACCTTTCCCCTTCCCGCCTCCCTCATCCCGCAGAGCCCTGCAGCCAGGGCAGCGGAAAAACCTGGCGTGTCTGGCTGGAGTCCAGCGAGTCCCAGTAGCTCCCAGTTTGATGGCTGAATGATCCACATCTAAGACCCTACCAGCCTGTATTTTCGATGGTTCTTGTTTTCAAACAGATGCGCTAGCATACTTTTCCATAAAAATCCGCACCCAGGCACTCATTTATCCATTATATTGAACTGTGAGTTAGGGTCAGATGTCCAAAGAACCATGAAAGTATTCTAAAAAGCCATTTTTGGTTGTTCTGCTTGCTTAACGTTACTGTGATTTCTCCAGTGAAAGGCTATAACCCTTAAGGATCCCTCAGGAAAGAGTTGCAAAGTCTTGCTTTGACTGCCTGATCTCTTCAGGGGCCAAGCAGCAGCAGCAGTCGGGCAGCCGCAAGGCTTTGCTGAGGGTGTTTTCAGCTGCAATGTGCTCCTACCTGCTCAGCTGGAAAAGGGCTCACCCCACGGCTGGAACGCTGGCTCCCGCGGGCCGGTTGCTCCATGTGCTGCCCGTGCGTCAGGGGAGTTGCTTTAACTCCCCATCAGTGGTATATGAACCAGGTCTACAAGGTCAAGGTCTACAAATCAAGGAAAAACCACTCCTTTTTCTGTCATAAAACATCCTTGTCCATAACAGCTAACTTCAGGGGCATCATGGTTTTAACTATAATCTCACTTTTGTACCGATTAAGGATTTCTGCAGTGACTTAGG
>NW_009613756.1:1144-25175 GCF_000690535.1 Cariama cristata
TTGCTAACTAAAATTTATTACCTAACTGCACAAAAGACACATTCACTTCGCTTGAACCTGAAATCACAGAATTTACACCAGTGCAGTTTTAGCCCTCTGTCTTGAAAATGAACTTCACAAAATGAACTTGCTGTACATAAAGCAAGTGCACAAGTATTTGAAGGGCTGGAAGAGCCTTTAGGTTTGCAATAAGTTTCCAGACAAAATCTTCTTTATCTCATTGTCAATGCCTTCTCTTGCAAGACTAAAAACTACTAAAAAGTGAAGCACACAATTCCCTTTCACATCATGCGTTAATATTAACCAAATCTCAAGAGGGTAGGAGACAAAACACATTCTCAGTTATTAAAGACAGACCAGGTTTAGCATGGGTTCCCTCTTAGAAGGCCAAGTCAATTTATAACTAGTTCTTTAACCTCTCACTCCTTCCTCAA
This sequence comes from Cariama cristata, assembly GCF_000690535.1. Taxonomy (NCBI): domain Eukaryota; kingdom Metazoa; phylum Chordata; class Aves; order Cariamiformes; family Cariamidae; genus Cariama; species Cariama cristata. Next base: position 1,579 of record NW_009613756.1, read on the forward strand.
ATTTATAAACAAAAATATTCAGTGGGCAGAACTGAATGTTTCTGATTTACATTGATGCATGTTCGGGCAACTTTAAGTAGTAAACAACCATTTCATTTGGTTTGAGTTCTGTTTCTAGACCATTGAAAAGATCAAATAAGTTTAATAAGTCACCACGTGACCCTACTATTTTAATCCAGTGCCTTCCTTATGCTATTTTTCTTACAGTTGTCTGAACCACCAACTCTACCATTAGGCTTAAATCCTGCAAATACTTATGATTCTGCTCAGTTTTGGCCTCATGAAGAAATCCACACAGCATTCCCCATACACACAAATAAAATAAACTACATCCCTTTGGCCTTTTTTAGTTTTATTAAGGTTTTAAATTTTTTTCCTTAGGTTTTCTCTTAAGGTTTTGGACTTTGGTGTGAAATCCTGGCTTTACTTCGGTCACTGGAAATCACTCCAGTTGACTTCAGAGAGGTGAGAACTTCAGATTTTCTATTTGTCTTCAAGACCCCAAGGCATGGTTGAGCACTATCTCTTGTTCTTCTAAAAAGAATATTGTTTTCTGCTAATCTGTTCTGCAGATTTTGTGCTTACAAATTTATTATTTCCTTTTAAAATTAATTATACGCATCTAGTCAAAAGATTTTTCCAGAATGAGAAGCTGATATCCAGCAGACTGGAACTGTCTGCCATGAAAAAGAATACAAAACACTTGAATATAAAGTTTTGTCCTCTAAGCAACTACGTTGTCGAGTTTCCCTAAGTTGTATGCAGGGGAAGGCTGTGAAATCCTGTTTGAGAAACATCTTGCATGATATTTCAAATGTTATGAAGATTTTTATAAATATCATTATGAGGAAAAATTGATGATTTTGCTTCTGAACGCTAATCCCACCTCCCTTAAGGATCATGGACAAACAGAGCAGGGGGAAAAAAAAGTGAGAGAAGTAGCAGAAAATGCAGCCTTTGTCTCTGACTCCCACGGAAGACTGAGCTGTTTTGAAAGCAAAGCCAGACAACATGGTTTTAGCAGCCGCTTCATGACCTGGCAAAACACTACGCTACTGAAAAACTTGTTTCTCAGTTGCTCTTTTACTCCAGGCTCCCACCCGGGGGAGAAAAGGATGGAGTTCTTTTTGCGGGCTAAACCGGGCTCTCAGGAGACAGGACAAATGGGAGAGGTGGGAGAGAGCAGTAAAGAGATGATCCCTTGTGTCAAACCGAGCAACCGCACGGCACTTAGTGGCTTTAGCGTAGTTCAGTGACTCCAGGCTGCAAGCCCTTTGGATATTGCCATGCTCTCAGGCACAGGCACAATGGTTGCAGGTAACAGATCCATCCCAATAGCTCTCAGGGTTTGCCTTCCAAATCCCTGTTACTGTTCATGGCATTTCTCACTCCTCTGTGCCACAACCAGTATCTTACGGGAGGGATCTGTCCCCCTGCACTCGGCAGACTGACCTTGCCCTGGCTGCCCGTTCTGAAAAGACCACGAGCCGTGCAGAAGTGAACACAGCTGCAGCGCTGCTGCTCTAAGCAAGAAGCAAAAAGAAGCCCAGGGACAGCAAGCCACATTGCGTTGGAGACCACACGTCCACCATCGCTGCCACCACCGACAACTTCTTGACTGCCCTTGGCACTCAGCGTCTTTAACCACGCCGTTGGAGACTATTGCCGGCAAGATGAGGTTCACCACTTCCCAGCAGTGTTAGGCACGCACCACGAGCGTTAGAGAGACATCGTTCTCCTCCTGCGGTGGCCCATTGTTAGCCATTTTATGGTGAAAACTGTCTTTATGGCACTGTACCAGAACAGAGCACAGGCGCTGGAGTATCCGTTTATCCTTTCCTGGATTCCTACTCCTGTTTAGAAGCAAGTGTTTCTCAATTTCTGGATAGTGCCGGAGTCCTAGGCTGGAATTCATCTCATGAAATTTTAAATGCCTAAATGTCTAATCTCAGTTATTCTCCCTTTCTAATTGATGGAGAGAAATACTATGTAGGTTTGCCCTTTTCATCTTAGCTTTCTTAGGTGTTTACTGTAGGCATCTAGCTATAACCATACCAAAGTTCACAAAGATAAGCAATGCCAGGGCTACATCTTCCGAACTGCAGAAGGGGAGGCAGGTTCAGCTGCTAGCAATAACAGAGTCCAGGAACGGCAAGACTTTCTTCTTCATGTGTTCCCCCGTACTTTCTAGCAGTTCCCTAGCAATACTTTAAACTAAAACATATGTATTATGTATGAGAGAATACATATTGTGTGATACAATATGCAATTTTTATGAATATGAATTCTGGATGTCTACAGTATGTGAGTTCTGCAAGTCATCACAATGTCCAAGCTCATTTGAATAAAATACTTATATTTCACCCTTCTGTACGTATGCATAAGGCACATTTATTACAGAAAAGCTGTTCTAGAGCAATTTGAAGAAGGTTACGTTTTGCTTTTTTGGAACTCAAGTCTAATTCCCAATTAAAGCAAATTGTAAAATATAGCAGGTTTAGGAGCCAGAAAACACCCCAAAATGGCCCAGCCTTAGTTTCTAAACTCTTATACAACTATTTTAAGCCTTACCAATAGAAAAGTGAGGTCCAACCCTGTAAAGGGAAGGAAATCTTCTGTCTGTAGCCAAACTCCATTCTTATTGATAACAGAACTGAATTGATTTAAAATACCGACGTGTATAGGAAAACTGTTTGTGGCTTGGCATATCACTTACTCAGTGTGGCCCTTTGTCCAAAGAAAATGTGTGAGAGAGAAAAGCAAAATACTTCTGGAAAATACACTTATTAAAAAAAAATTGACAGTTGGTTGAACCAACTGGAAGTCAGTTTGAGAAATACCAAGAGTCTTAGAGGAAGCAGATTTAGTGTGTGCAAATGCATGCTAAATTAATTTATACTCTGTCATTATGATTTATTATGGAGAGTTTATGTCGCCAGGGATGACACAGCAAAAATAGAAGGCAGCCAGAACTGATGACAAAGACTGTTAGACATGGAAAAATACTCTTGTGAAGGCAGATTAATACTATGCTTTAAACCAGAAATAAATAAGAGGAAATGGAATAAACGTACACAGAAAAAGACTGGAAAGGTAGATAGGCCTAATAGAATTGCCTCTTCTCATCAGATATAAACAAAGAGGCATCCATTTAGTCAAAAGATAATGCATTTATAACTGAAAAAGGAAATAGATATTTTTCAACTGTGTAATTGCACACTGCATGAACTCATTTCCAAAGTTTGTCATTGAAGCAGTATTCAAGAAATAGGAAGTTTATGAGGATAGCAAGAACATCAGGTAACACAAGTAAAACCAAAAAAAAGCTAATGTGATGTATAAGGCTTGGATTTCAGGGAATATGCCAGTTTTCACAAGCTAGATGTTAATAACGAAGTTTTATGAGAATATATTCCATTATTTTCTACTGCAGGATTGTTTGCTGTAATGTAAATCACATTGGCATTGACTTCTACTGGAAATAGAATATTAGATAAAGCATAGCACTGCCTAACATCTCTGGTCTTACATTCCTTTTATTTTCCACAAGTCTCTTTCAAAAATTTTTCCTAGGCACAAAAGAGTTAAAATAAAGTGACCTGAAACAGTGCGATTCTCTGCAATGCGTTCATTGGATAGAAGTGCACTCAGAAGACTGCAAGTACTAAAATTTTATTGTCTGCAGGAAACAAATGTCATAATCTGAAGCGGCATCCAAAATCTGCGTTTTTTGAGGTATGCTGTATTTTGTATTATGTTGGTCAGAAACTGTTCTTCCGGAAATCTAGTGCATTTACAATTTTGAATTACCAAAAGCTAATGAAAAAGATAAATTGAGAGACTAGCTTTTTAATATTGAAACGACGGGGTACGGTGCTTATGAGAGAGGTTGCCCAGACTCACACAGGAATAGTAAATGTAACCAAACATGCATCATCCTCTAGACTACTCAGTGATCTGCTTTGCAGGAGAAGTAGGAAAGAGTTAAACCTAAAGAAACCTCCCCAGCATTTTACTTAAGTCAACAGTAAAACTTTGGTTGCAGACCAGGCCTTCTCTGCCTGGTAAACTGGTGATCTCAGCTGGAAATATTTTCATGGATATACCAGTGCTCCAAAATGGCAAAGCACTTTTACTGCCGATAGGGCCTTTTGCTTTGTACTTCTACTGTTACCTGAGCAAAACAAAGTGTCCTGGGGGAAAAAAAAGGGGTCTGATTTGCCCTGTGTAGCAGTGCAGCTGCTCTGGCCATGAAGGACGTCTCTGCACCACGGGGGTATGCCAGGCTATCGCACAGATGGCCTCCGTTTTCTTTGGAGACCCAATTCTACCCCACAGGTTTGGTCCGAACTTAAGACCATAAGGACTCTGAAGAGTGCAAAGCTCACCTCAACGTTTTCTCCTTGCTCAGAGCGTTGTGAGGCCAGTTCTCACGCAAAAATCTCTGAAAAGACAGACAGAAGAAAGTGACTGGCAAAGAAAAATACTCCAGAAACATTCCAGTTCAACGCTGCTTCTGCTGGTTGACATCAGCAGTGGAAAGATAACAAAGGAAACTACTCAATGTGGAGGGAGAATCTCAAGGCACCGGCATATGACTCTCCTGGGGCCAATTATTCTGCAAGTATTTCTCAGCGATGCGGTGAACACATAAGCTCTCACTAGACCATGCAGGAAGGAGCTAAAAAGTTTTAATTAAGTCCTGTTTAAACTATGTTAGCTGTCATTCTCCCTTTTAGAGCCAGGTGCTAACCCAACCGTAACCAAACCTTCAAGCCCTCTGAGCAGAGAAAGAGCTGGAGGAAAAAAGAAAGCACAAGGAGAACAAAAAGTGATTCCAGGGGACAAGAAAGGTTAAAGGGAAGGTGCGTGAGTGTCACAGACTCAAAAATAGTTTGAGGGGCACCGGAGGAGGGCAGCCCCCAGCACCATCAATTGGTCCAGGGAAGCAATGGATGCTTCTCTTCATTGACATGAGAAGATGAGGGACTGAAAGGAGATGATGCAGTTGGCAGGGTCCCCTCCATTGAGTTTGCTTCTCCTGGTGGCATGAAAGGCCACTTTGGCCATGACCAGGAGGAGACTGATGAATAGGTCCTGTGTGTTCTGCCCATTGTGTTACAAACATCTCAAGTGATCATTAATGAAAATGTGTTGGAAGAATAAATACTCTTTAATCTAGGTGAGACTGAAATACTGTTCTGCAGTGAGAAAGCCTGCTTTTTTATATGTCATGTGTGATTTAAGACATAATTTTGTTTATTTGTAACTTCTACTCTTTCCTGACATTTAAAATGTTCCTTATTTGCTGTATTAATAATGGGCTTTGGATGTGAGAAAACAAATTACATACTTCCTTTATAGTGCAGCTTCAGTGCAATGATCTGAAAGTACTCACTTATGTATTAGTGAATTAATCCTGACAACGTACTTCTCTTCATAGCTGGAAACTGCATCTTATCTTTTTTGCCTCTTTTTCAAAGTTTGCTGTTACTGGAATCAAACAACAAATCATGATTAACAATAAAGTGTTATATATGCTGGAAGCCAAAATACACAGATTTTTCTAGCAACCTTTGTCAAATCTATTACTAAGCAAGCAGCAATTTCCTGACTTCGCATTCTTGCTGTTTATCCACTAGCCCATTTTCTTTTCCAATACCACGTCTACACTAGCAAGTATTGTTGCAGAACTGTCAACAGTCATGGATTGTATATCTACAAATACATTTTTTTAAGGGATCAAAACCTCAAATTATTCTCGTCTGAGCGATACAACCTCCCCAAAGCCACAGAAGCTTTTATCCAGCCTAAGCAGAACAGGAGCATAGATGTTGCCTCATTTATGTTTTTCCTAACAATCTTCAAGTTCCACAATACCCTGTTCCCTCAAAGCAATTGTCCCATTGCAGTTTTGATTTCTGTCGCTGTAGGATCAATGTGATATGAAACTGTCATATTTGAGAAATACTTTTTATTTTCTCCACTGCTAGCCCAGATTGCAGGCAGGCAGACATTGCCTCACATAAATTGAGAAGACACTTAAATACTATGCTTCTGTCTGGACAGAAAGAAAGAGCATGAATCTCCTTACCCCGGAGAGAAGGGAATGTGTAAGGCTATTTATGGTGCAATGGTAGGAATAGCCACATTTATAAGGAAAACAGAAGAGATGCAAACCCAAGGAAAGAGAAGCAATATTGCTGAAAGACAAACATCCTTCTGGAGCAGTAAAGGGATACTTGCTTTAGTATTGCTGAATCAGGCCAAAAGTCCATGTGCCCCAGCATCCTGTCTCCAACAATGGTGTTTAAGAAAAGAAATAAGGCACGGAGCAAGTTCAGGGTGATACTTCCCCTGGCATATCCTGCCAGCATCAGCTTTCCATTCTAGAGGCCATCTTTGGTTATAATAAAACCTGATGGACTTCTACTTCCACGAGTTTTCACTAAGGATTCAACTTCTTACAGTGATGCATAAAACCCCACACTTTGCTTTTAGGCAACAGAACAAAAGTTAAGAACGTTAATAGCGTGATGGGAAAGATAATGTGGGACAAGGTTACCCAACAAAATCCAGTCATAGTCGTATTGGTGGAACAACGCCACCCGCTGCAAAAAGTCCCCCTGTATATTGGGGCACAGGACAGCCCCGTGCCCATCTGCACAGCCCTCTCTTTCCACCCAGCCAGAGTGCCCAGCACTCGGGCATGCGTTTGCTCCAGAAAAGACTTTCAGAGGACGATGGAACTTAGAGCAATTTAACTTTCTATTGCTGGCAAAGGATAAAAGTCTAGCCCAAACTACTAGGCATCTCAAGACTTACTGTCATTATACGATACAGACACATAATCTTTTGGCCTTTTAAGTGTTCAGCAGTCTGTCATCTGCGAATATGAGAATGCCAGTGGAACACGGAGTCCAGACTCTGAGAAATATGCTTGGTTTCTAATTTACAGAGGTACAGAATTATACATGGTATAGAAGCATACTATGGAGGCATAGGGTTTCAGTTGGATAAAAGAATGCAGTCAAATGCGCTGAGAAATTAAAAGTTTGAAGGGAATTGGGAAAAGTAACAATACACTAGCTGAGCAACAAAACTGAGCCCATTGTGTGACAGATGGAGTTAGAGTTATGGCTCATGAAATTATACCCATGTATTTTCCATAGAATTCTGTAGCATAAGACTTGTTATTCATGGCAGTTGAAAATTCAAAATAATTTTAAAGCAAGTTATTGTCACCTCACTAAAACTGCATGTGAATCTCTTTATTCAGAATGAAGCATTTTGCAATTAAGGATTTTGCTTACTATACTTTGGAAATCTTTAAAAAGTAGATTAAATGATATTTACTCCTCATATATATAGCCTTACTATTGAATTGATCTTGATTTCACTTTGTTTACTTTGCTTCTGAAGTAAAGTATGCAAAATTAAATTAAAAGTGCTTTAATTCTGAACCAATGTCCACAGAGGATTAAAGAGAGTTTTATTACTATGCTTCAAAGTCACACCTATACTTAATTCAGATCATTTTCCTGAATGCTCCTAGATAATCAAAGCTAGTGTGACACACAAATATGGGAAACTCTGCTGTAGCCTCAGATAATGACAGAGTAAGGAAGAGAGCTATAAATATTTCTACAGAAGTCATTACACAGTTTTGATTATTAATTAGTTTTCTAATAAAGTATGCAGGAGTCAGTGGCATTTGCTTAAATTTGCCTAGAGTATTTGTCATTCCTATTAATTTTCTTTAGAATTAAAAACTATGTTCCCATGCGCAGGCTAATGATGCAAGACCGAGTTGTTTTTTTATTTCTATGCTTAGACCAACTTGCTGAAATCTTGGCCTCGTTGACATGGTCGATAAAAGTTTTCACTGACTTTAGCAGAGGTGTATTTTAGATCAAAATAACTAAATAGAGAAGGGAGAGAAAAACACTGCGTACGTACCGTGTAGGAATATCAGTGCAATCTAAACAGGCATTTTAGCAGATTAGCTCTTGGTATAACTTTTCTTCGTGGAGAGATCAAGAAGTTTGTAATTTGAGGTTTCCTAATCTGTTACTAAAAACATAAATAATCCACCCAAGTAGTTTTATTCTCTCTTACGCCTTTGAGATCGATATTAAAAATTAGATTTTGTTACCCAGTTAAATTTCACAAGAGAAAGACTCAGGTCAGTTGGTCCAAAACCTAGCCAAAGGACTGATTTTTTTTCCTCTCTGTTCCCTCTTGATCGCAGCAGGAACATCAGATACATAACGTGAAAGGAGACCTTGCGTTTTTCCCATTTCTTCTCACAGAGACTTACCTAAAATGTTTCTGAATGATTGCTTGAAAAGAAGGACGTGTGTTTTAGTGGATGTTGGACCAGGCTCTTAAATTCTATTTGGGTAAAATTCAGATAGTTTGAATTTTTTTGAAATTATTTGACCTGAGCAGTTCAAATGACTTTTCAACTGCAAAAATACAATAAAAAGGCCTGTCCAAACACTGAGGCACCTCTCACTTGATGACAGACTGAGCTCCAAAACTGGACCTCCAGCCCTCTGAAAACGCTGGTCCAGTCTTCTGGGGAGGTTTGGGTTTTCTGTATAGGCTGTAGACATAAAAAGTAGTCAGGATTAGAGTTCAAAGCAGAAGCATCTCCTACTCATGACATTTTTGTTAAAGTTAGTCCTTGGAGATCGGCTCATACGAGCAATTCTACCAATTTTCCACATACTTGATCCAATTGTGTAGATAATCTGAATTTAGGAAACCTAGATAGTAGTTTATGTTGCTGAGTCTTTGCAGATTTGCTTGTCTGTAACCTCACCTTCATTGACAATAGTTTTCTCAGCATTTAATTATGCCGAAACCAGAACTCAAGTACAAAGTGCTTTCGAAATCGTCAAGTTTTCAACAGTCAAGTGCTGCGTGTTGCTGTTCTCAATACACTGGCACATAGATCCAGTGCAGATCACCAAGGAAACTGCCAGCTTGCTACCTTACAATTTTCTTAGCGTATCTCCAGTGAGACATAAATCTACAATAATCGAGATTTTCCACTTTTTTACAGCACTTAAAATTTCAGCTCCAAATAAATTTTTCCTTAGGTGTTCACTCAGTCACACTTGACAGAAAGGTCTACTGTAAAGCAGATACAGGTGAAAGAGTTACTTTCTAAAAGCTTATAGTGCTTTGTATGTGTTATGCTTAATGTAGGTCAGGTGACAGAATACATCCCTTATGTTTGGGAGTAAGGGAATATAAAGCTTGCTCCGGGGAATATAAAGCTTGCTCTTGTATAGGGGCTTACTCCAATCTAGGAATTCAGTTTAGGCTAAAGCTGGAGAGATTTATACCGGCTGAGAATTTGCTTATGCTTTAAGAAGCTTACTTTGATTTAGAGAGTTCAGAGATTTTAGCAAAGGCTTCAATTAGAAGAGTTTATCTTCTGTGGGTATATTTGCATATCAGTACTTGTTTCTCATAAGAATTTTGTAACTTAAATTTGCGCAGTTTTTATTTAGATTTAAAATAATGTAGCTCAATTTTTTCATAGCTTTCCCTTCCTTTGTTTCATCCACTGTTGATGAGTTTACACGTTCACATATTACAGTTATACTCTAAAATCACTAGCTTCTTTGAAGTTCCAGCGTAGCCTCCTCCTGGCTTTAGTAGTCTCAATATGTACTTTAAAGAAATCCTTTTGCTTTTAATATCATGATAATTTATTATCTAGTGTAGTTTGACATTTGGTCAGGAACTTGCATCTATTGCTAGCAACAAAAAGCAAAAAAACCTATCGGTTACTTCAGACCGAGAAATTCATATGCTTCAGGAAAGGTGAAGATGGATATCAAAACAAGTAAGCTTACATTTCCTATGAAGACAAATGTTCAGATTTACAAATGGCTTTGCAAATAATTCTCTGTTGTCTGTTGTGTTGTTGTGTAGTGCTGTAATCTCATAATCCTGCTTCTGTTTTGAAATCTTCGTGTTAGATTTGGCAGTTGGCCTGTTGACCTTGAAGGTAAGCAGCCGTTACGTGTGTGTGCAAAGGCAGTCATCCTGCATTTTGCTCTGAAGAAATACCTAGTGAGTAAAGTTTCCTTTGAATTTCAAAGCAAGTAACATCTGGTTTAGTCATCCTATGCAAGGTTTCTGGATGAGCTCAGCAGCATAGGAGCCTGCAGTTGATCAGTTTGCCACTGCCTTTAAAGGCAAATATCGAACAGTTTCAGATGGCGTAGGATAACTCGGCTATCAAGCCACCAAATTAATCAATTTATGCATGATAGATTTTAACTCTCCTCTTTTGTTTTCTTTGCAAAGGAAGGCTTGGCATCTTAATACAGTATTGCACTACATCTTTCTTGTGTAAGCTGATGAAAACCCAGCAGTGAGGTCATTTCAGTGGGAAGGCAGCACATCCCATTAACGAGGTTGGGAGCTGCGTACCTGTTGTCCCGCTAAATCCTGGTTTGCAACCCAGAAAGACTGCTTTCCCGCACTGTTAAAAGTAAGCAGCAAACTCCTTAAGCAAGTTCCCTGTACTGCTGCAGCCCTGGGCTTAGCAGCACCCGGTTGAGGGGAGATGGGAGGCTGGCGCCTGCTTTACCCCCTCTGCAACCTGACGTTAAGAAGGAAACCATCTTATTCCGGCTAAGCTCCCTCAAATAGGTTTTGGTTGTCTGGCCTGCAGTAAGTCTTTTCAGCCTGCACAGATGCAGCAAGGGCGATGCCGTCTGATGGGTGACTCAACACGGAGACTCAACAGTGGTGTGTCAATTCCCAGTTTGTCCAGTGACCAGGGTGCCCATCTTAACCTTCTGCCAGTATTCCTCGTGTCCCCCAACAGACAGGATCTGAGCCCACAAAAATGAGGAATTCCTCCCATGACTCTTCTATAAACCTCTGGCTGCTGCCTAGCAGAGGTCATGCTGCTTCTGTCTTCACCGCCACTGCAGGAAAGGAGGAGAATTTTTTAGTTATATTCATATATCTATATATGTTATACATACAATATGTAACATTTTATATATTCAATGAATGCGTAAAATGTTACATATTTTTCTTTAATTACTTGAGCCTTGTGTCCTGCAGAAATCTGGAAAAGTAATTTTATTGTGTCGTTTTTGAAAACTTGGCCATTACATTATCTCTGACAATAAGTTTAATGATAACTAGGCAAACAAAACAAAAGTTCTCAACCTAATTACATAAAAGTCCAAAGAAACTCTGCTAGTTATACGTATATGCAGAGCTTTTCTCCATTAAACGAGCCTGCGGGGAAACGCCTGAGTCAACAATGAGTTACACCAGCATATGAATCAATAGATCTAGTCAATAAAAATACCCATCCTAGTGCTGACCCCCCGCTATGAAAAAAAGTCACTGGTGTTTCTCCTGAGGGTCTGTGGAAAAATTAATATAGCATTAACAAAATCTAGCTTTTGCCTTTCAGTAGGATCCCAAGCAGGGGTTATAATGCATGACATGAGTCAGGGAATAGCTCACAGACACCTCATGCCCAAAAGATATTTGAACTTCTTGTTTATTTGTTGGGTTTTTTCTTGCTTTCTGAAGGCAGGAGATGTTAATAATGTTGCACAGCCTTAGATGAGAAGCACCATGTCCAAATTGTGCAAACACAGCTGGAGAGTGACTTAGATGGTGAATTCTCCTTACCCACCCGTATTAGCACGGCAGTTGAATTTCTAATGGGTTATTCCTAGATATGCTTACTAGAGATGCAAGTTATGATGAATTACACTCTAGAAATGCAATATAGTCTAAATGAACATCAGTTCCTCGCAATCCCACAGCCCATATGATGTCTGTATGGGGGAATGCCTTCTTGTTCCGGTAGAATTACATCTCTCCAGGTACACCAGCCCTTCTCTGCAGGCAGACATTGCTCCTGAAGCAACGTTAGTTAGATCAGCAGTATAAAATAACTTGATTGCAGAGTAGATGTTCATTTTTACCAGTTTAACTAGTAAAAACCAGTGGCTTTGCCAGTAAATTTCCTTACATTGATAAAGGGATACATGGCAGCTTAGTCAAGTGCGTGGGCTAAGAGGACAGAGCACCATCCGCAGCACCGACGTGTAGAGCCAGGGCAAGACACTTCAGCTTCGCTTCCCACTCCAATTCTGCAACTGCAGGATAATGCAGGAGAACCATTGGTGCAGCGATCTGTAATTTCAACCTCAGAATGAATAAAACTACTGTCTATAGTAAAAGAAAAGAACTCACATTTTCTATTTAATGGAACATTTATTCCGTTTTTATGCATTTGTCAAAATTAGTGTGGTATTGTGCTATAAATCTGTATGCTGTTAAGTTTAAAATAATGTATAAGAAATCTATCACACTTATTACTATCACCCTTTTTGTTATCCGCTATCTTATAATTCCCATCTGTGAATGATTATGACATCTATGAGTAAGTAATGTTATAAAATGCATAAATATTCCAAGAAAATAGTTTCATACTGTGTCTTACTGTAGTATTCATTTATAGTGCCTTAAAAAATGCAATTTCTAACAGAATGGAGATGCACTTCATCACAGAGAGTCACTGGTATTCAGAGCTTTCTTGATGGTATTTTTGATTTTTATGCAATCAGTCATGCTCCTTTGTTAGTTATAACATAAGAAAAGAACACTTTAAGATAACGCTGCACTTACGTCTGAACCAAAAGCTTGAGAGCACAGTGTGCGTGCTGTGCCATCGGAAGTCTCAGGGTCCCTCATGATTATTTAGTGCAAGCAGAAAACAAACCCTTTTGTAGCATTTGCTCTTCAGCTAATGAATATCTTCTGTGGCTGGAGGTGTACCATGAAACATGGCCCTACAGTAAAGTTGTTTCTCTGTCCCATTGCAATGGTCTGTAGCTATTTCATAGAATCACAGACCCATAGAATCGTTTAGGTTGGTAAAGACCTTTAAGATCGTCAAGTTCAACCGTTAACTCAACACTGCTAAGCCCACCACTAAACTCTGTCCCTAAGCACCTCATCTACACGGCTTTTAAATACCTCCAGGGATGGGGACTCCACCACTTCCCTGGGCAGCCTGTTCCAGTGCTTGACAACCCTTTCAGTGAAGAAGTTCTTCCTAATATCCAATCTAAACCTCCCCTGGTACAACTTGAGGGCATTTCTTCTTGTCCTATCGCTTGTTAGCGGGGAGAAGAGACCGACCCCCACCTGGCTACACCCTCCTTTCAGGTCATTGTAGGGAGCTATCAGGTCTCCCCTCAGCCTCCTCTTCTCCAGACTAAACACCCCCAGCTCCCTCAGCCGCTCCCCATCAGACTTAAGCTCTAAACATTTCATTCTAGGTTATTGTATAGAAATTTAAAGCTTATGACTTAGCACTGCTGGTGGCTATGCTGATGTTACCAGGCTGCTGCAACGAAACATTTGAGTCCTTCAGGCAGGTTTGCAAGGTGTGGCTTGAAGCTGTTCCGTTGTGGATGAAAACTGCGTTGAAGCTTGGTGAGTTCTTACTGAACTGGCATTGCTGAAAAGATTTTGGCTGATAACAATTAAATCTATGGTATAGTAACACAGAAAAAATGCATGCAAGTGTTACTAAGGTTATAATATAAGCTGTAGAAAGCAAAAAAAGTGGAAAGGTAAATTTTGTATTCAGTCCCAAGTTGCTGTATATGGTGTATAATGTGACGTACAAAGTGGCCAGCATTACTCACTGAGCTAAAAATTGTGTTATACCCAAATATAGTGTAACAGAGCAAGGTGGAAATGCCGACTTTCTAGATCCTAGAGCTTTGTGTGGTCCCATTTTTCCTTAAATGTTGACCCAGGTATGGAATGGAATGGGGTTATAAGGAAAAAATAATTAAAAAACCCCATGCAGATGAGCCATTCTTCTGTGTCATTTTTTTTCTACAAAATTGCTCAATTAGTAAAACCACATTTTTTTGGTGATAAAGCCTGCTTCATTAGTCTGCTTTTTTTATCCCTCCTTGCAAATACTAGAAGGATGGAGGATGTAGCTTTTCTAAAGATCTGTTGGGCTAAGTCTGCAAGGTAGAGCTCCTGACCTCCAAGATTTTGTAGTGACCCTGAGCTGCTCATCCCAGAGCGTTCAGCGGCCTCGCCTTCCCTCCGCTCCGGTTTCCAGAGAAAGGATCCCCAAACCTGCAGGCTGTAAGGTAGTCACGACAGGGCCAGGCAGGTCCCCTGCGACGTGCCCCCGAGTATGACCACCGCGAGACACAGCCTTCCAGAGACAAAGCAGAAGTGCAAGACGAGTGGGAAGGGGAAAAAGAGGCTGGGGAAAAAAAAAAGGGCAATTGAAATGAAAGTGAGAGAAAAGCAGTGCAAGCAGATCCTCAGTATTATAAAGCATCTCATTCTGCTCCCTTACAAAGCTGGAGCAAGAGAAAGATCTAAAACTAATCGACTCTAGAATACTTGCCTTAGTCCTAGGAAGAGGGAAGAAAGCAGGTCAAATAAGCAAATGTCAGAGAATGAAAAGTTCAGATGACAAAAATGGAACACAAAGTCTTTATTTATTTGTTATTACCGTAGTCACTTATCTTTGGTTTAAATTTTGGTTTTGTTCTGTGACTCTCACCAAATCTTAGTTTATTCACTTGCAAAACTGGTATACTACTTACCAAGCAGAAGCACTCCAAATATAAATAGGTGGGTCACATTCATTACTTGGCTCGATGTTTCAGAAGTGCTTTTTGAGATTCTTGAGTAACAGGCACAGGAGAACTATAACATATTGCTGTCATCATTACTCTGAGCTTTGGTGAGGTCATGTATTAGGGACCTGATATAATGGAAATAATGACAGTGACCCACTTCAATCAAATTCTGTATTTCTCATGTGGGAAGAGTTTGACTGAGAACTTGCAGGGTTTATCCATAAATGTGAGCACAAGGGAGGACTGTGTTAGCATATTTGAGGAAAAAAAGTATGGTGAATATCTTATGATCTAGATATTAAATTTTTTTTATTTTTTTTTTTTTTTAATCCATGCTTAGACACCTAAAGGGGATGGAATTTAAAGCTGCTGAACAATTCCAGATGTCACTGTCTTCGAAGGATGCTGGGGCAGCCCCTCAGCACCAGGAAAGAACTGGCCTGCTACTTAACTATGGATTCAAGTAGCATCAGACATTCAGTTTTGAAGGTGCTAAAACCTCTGGATATCTGAAACACCAAAAAAACCCCCAAATCCTCTATTAGTAGCAGTTAACCTTTTCTAAACCTTGGAAGATCTATGGAACAGCTTTCAGTAAATAATAGTAAAACCATGAGGAAAACAAGTTTCTTCTTTACTGTGGGGTGAAATAACTCCCTAAATCTTATTCTTTCAGATCAACAGTTTGCAACGCTCTGGCAGAAATACTAACTGCCAACGTAAAAATGTTGGGCCGGAGTCAGCAGACCTAGCACGCTGTAAATATTGAAGCTCGTGGAAAGAAATGCAGTGTGGGAGTAACTTTTTACTCCCTTCTGCATACTTTGAGGTGCTTTCTGCCCTTTTGCAGAGTTGTAAGCGGTTGAACGTTGAGCAAAGCGCTGTCGGAGACTGTGGAGCAACGCTGGAAGTGGAGCAGAGCAGGTGACTCCCTTTGCTTTGCTGCCAAAGCATTTAAAAGGTACTTTTAGCCACAGTGCGTGGGGTGGGCATTAAATGAGATCTCGTTTTGCGTTGCCCAGAGTATGGCTGAGCGAGGATGCTCATTGACTAATCATGCAAGGCGGAGCTGTTTCTGCCCTAAAGAGACCCAATACCACTCTTTAACTACCGCGGAGACAGCCTGGCCTTAGGGACGCATCCATGCTGGATCAGGCAGAGGCTCTCAAATTAGTTTTCAGCAAATCCTGTGTACAGGAGGCAACCAGCTAGTGAGCTAGTGCAAAAGATCAGAATAGACACTCCCTGAGATTTATATACCAATAAACAGAAAATACCCTTCTGCCTCACAGGTATGTCTGAGATTTGGTCCTTCCCTTCAAGGCTTAATAGTCTACGGAGAAGAAAAGAGCCAGTGAAGTGCTTACTGCTTTCTCTTTAGTGCCTGATCGCCGATGACTGAAGCCGATGACACTACCTCAGTGAGCGTATTGTACCTCGGTACACAGACAACTGAATTAACAGCAGTAAAAATACATCGCACGCATTCATCTCCTGCCAACTCAATGAGGAAATGATACGCAGTTGTTGTAGATTAAAATACCACAGCAAGCCAAGCCAAATGGATCACCAAATTAACCTGAACACCAGTACAATGTTTCCACTTTGTGTCATCAGATCCCCTTGGTTTTAGCCTTTCCCTGGTTTTGCGGAGTTTGTCAGTAGAGTTTAGTATCATTTTCCAAACTGCAAAAAGGTGGAAAAAAAAATCATGGTTTTTGTCAGTATAATTTGTTGATATAATTGTTTAAGTCTTGAAAACAGCACTCCTAGCTGATATTACCATAGCACAGCATTTTCTAGGCTCAGGTTTAGCCTTTTGTGGGTAACTGAGAAACAACCGTGGCTTTGGTCACGTTGGCTTTTCTGCTGCCCCACCTCAGGTGTTCCCATGGGAAGAGGACATCCTTCCTCTCAAAGTGCCAGCCAACAGAGCAGTTCTGGTGCCTTTGAACATATGCAAAAAGGGGATTAAAACCTCCAAAGTGAGTATGTTTGGTGACACAAACCAACCAGGCATGTTCATTGCTTCATTACGTGAAGCTAGTAAAAATTTCAGCGGAGGTATATAAGCACTTTGTATTTGAATTACATTAAAGCCTGACAGAGCACCCTACTTCGGTATAAAAGAGTTGGTTACATCCAGGAACAAACGAAAACACAAAGGCTTTTTTTGCAAGATAAAATGTTTTTCTTGGGGTTTTTTTTGGTAAAAGTCTGCAGGATATCCTCCAGGGAAAACCAAAACCAGAGCTATAGAAGTGTTCAGAGCAGTCAGTATGATTTTACAGCAAAACAGGAATAAGAAAAGAAAAAGATATGTTCAGAGCATACTGATAATTAGCGCTGGATAGGAAATAGCAGAACTAGAGGATTTTTTTTAAAAAAAAGAAACAAAATCCAATCTGTATTTGCGGTCCTCTTCTACCAGAGCTCATGAAGTCTTCCCCTACCACCAAAAACTGTCCCTGTCCCAGAAGGACCGAAGAGACCTCTTCCAGTGAGAGGGGCGATCGTCCCCACATGAGCTGCGGGGCTCTGCGATGACGGCTCTGAGCGGACAAGACCAGGAGAGCCATTTCTCCCCCAGGCAAGGCGTTGGCCTGACCCCCAGCCTGGCTGGGAAGGGGTGGCCGGCTGCCCACGGGGCGGCTCCGTGCCGTTTCAATAGTCAAGGTCACTGAGCTGGACTCCAAACCCCGGTGATCAGAGCCCTCATCCTGACCTGAAAGGAAGTACTGATCATCCCACCCGCTCTACAGGACTCTTTCCTTTCCAACTCTCTCACTGTATATGAAAAAAGGTGCTTTTGTGACAGGGCAGATACCTTCTATTCTTCTAAAAACAGTGATTAAAAAAGCAAACATCTGCCCAACCTTTCCTATCCCTCATCTCTAAGACAGATTGCATGAAACGCAGAGGCTGGCTCTCTTCGCAATTTCAGGCAATAATTGGGCCATATTTCAACACGTACACACGCACTCTTTTAGATGCACTTTATCAAGGTTCGTACTGTTTCTTTACAGTTTTATCTCTGCGCTATCACTATATTGCTTTGGTAAGTGCACTGAGTGCAAGGGAAACCCCACCCCTACGATGGTGTTACCCTCTTGTGTTTTTCAAAATTAGCACTTAGTTATGCCTCGTGCGAAATACGGTGTGAAATCCCGCTGAAAAGACGGATACGTGCAAGAGCAATGGACCGTGGAGGAGCAAGCAGCGAGGGGAGGAGTGCCATGGTTCAGCGATGTAAGAGATGCTTGCGGGTTTACATCTTTTCGTCAGGTGGTGTACCATCCCCCCCACTATTTCTAGTCTCTGCCATCCTCAGGATCAGGTAGAGAGACTTGGAGAATTAAGATATATAAACATAAACTTTGAAGAAGACCTCTTAGAGGTTTTTTTATTAAACTTGGAATGAATGGGTTGTGCTATAGGCACTGAGATCCTCTTTTTACAGATAATAATTTGTGCAGTAACAACAGTAGAGCAATCGGTGTCCCATAGAATCACCTGGGGCCACGTTGGGTAAACTTACTACAGAAAAAAAATCTGTTTTTTTTTCCCCACTGTCTTTAATATAGTTGAGCTTTCTGTGGATGCCTCAAACGAAAATGATACATTATTTTAAAATTGTTCTGAAGCATCTATTTCCCTTTTAGTGATCCTACATTACAGGATAAGACAACATCTAAAGAAACCTTTCTGCAGGAAAGATTCATGCAGCCACCGATGAAAAGCAGTTTTTCCTCACAAAGCTACCAGCAGCTGCAGTGAGTCAAACCGAAGTTCTGCCCTTCTGCTGGCTGACAACAGCCGGTAGCTGTTCCTCAGGGGAAAAGTATTACAATATAGAGTGGTGCTTCTTCAAGTGCACCTTCCCTTTAGCGTCCAGCAATCTCCTGCTGAGTGAAGCTATTAACCCTTGATGAAACGCAGCCCTTCATATCATGCAGCAATACAGGTTTACATTTTAGTTTTCCAGTGCGCAAAAAAAAAAGTGTTTTCTTATTTTTTATTTCAAAACTTTGCCTGATGATTTCAGGGGATGCTCCCTAATTTTTCTATCCATGTTATTCATGATTTTAGAGACTCCCCTCAAATCTGGCATCACTCCTGCCTCTTTCAAGGTAACAGACCATTGTCCCTTCATATGCTTTGCCTTCCATTCTTGCTTTCTGTGGCATCACCATGACCACGCTCAGATGTTGTCATCGGAGACACACATCATCTCCTGCACCAGGTTCTGGTTTGCTACATAAGGTGGGAAAAGAAAAGAGCATGTGGTATTCAAGTTGCAGCTACACCATGAATTTCTGTAATGACATAATGTTTTCTGGTTTGTTCTCTAGTCGTTTCCTAGCAAACCCTAATTTTGCATTTCTGCCTGATATTTCGTTACCGTTACCCACAATGACACCTGGGGTTCCATCACCTCCTTTTACTGCTTAACCTTTTGCGTGTCTGTGCTGAGAAGTGGATCAAGGAACTCACCTACCTAATGAACAACAACAGAACAACCTTATTAATAGCCTCTTTTCTTAATTAGTGCCCTAGTCTGGCTACAGCACGTAC
Organism: Cariama cristata; assembly: GCF_000690535.1. NCBI lineage: Eukaryota > Metazoa > Chordata > Aves > Cariamiformes > Cariamidae > Cariama > Cariama cristata. The sequence goes on from NW_009613756.1 coordinate 20,841, forward strand.
CCACAGACAGCCCCGTACGATGCTGGTGGTGCCCTCAGTGCTATTGTATCAGGGACCCACAGCCTCAGCACATCCTCCCACCACGGTCTGCAGCCCCTTTTCACTGATAGCAGCCTTACCGACCATCAGCAAACAATCCTAGCTTCTTCACTTCAAGCTCCAAATGTTTAGCTAGGTTTTGGTCGGATTTGCTTAGGAGCTCCTGAGATGTTTTATGTCTGACTGGGAAAGGGTCAGGCCTTGCTGGGAGCACATGCCTCAGGGCTGCTCAGCGAGTGGAGCCCGACTGAAGCCACCCACCCACTCGTGTGGGTCTGGCATGGGCTCGCCTGCCCAAATGAGGCTCCAGCATTGAATCACAGAATGGTTGGGTTGCAAGGGACCTTAAAGCCCACCCAGTTCCAACCCCCTGCCATGGGCAGGGACACCTTTCACCAGACCAGGTTGCTCACAGCCCCATCCAACCTGACCTTGAACACTTTCAGGGATGGGGGCGCTTCTCTGGGCAACCTCTGCCACTGCCTCACCACCCTCACCGGGAAGAATTTCTTCCTGTTATCCAAGCTAAACCTTCCCTCTTCCAGTTTAAAGCCATTGCCCCTTGTCCTATCACTCCCTGCCCTTGTAAGAAGCATCTTCAGATGCCATCAGCCATTCACTTGTGTCCTTTCTGCCTGCCTGCATTCAGGGATGCAAGGGGGCTACTGGAGTCCTACTAAGGCAAGAGAGGTACAATTTCTAGAAGAAAATGTGTAGAAATACAAAATTTCCCAGAAATATCTTCCAGAACAATGGAAATATGGGAAAATTAGCAGTATCTGAAGTAGCTACATGCTTACCAACCCCACAGTTTATTACATTCTTCAGAAATGACGTATATCTTGTAGATATAAAATGAAACGATAGCTGTTGTGTAGATCAAAACAACTGCTATACATCTTTAAGAAATAAGTATTTTTTTTTTTTGGCATATATCTTGTAGATATAAAACGAAATGATAGCTGTTGTGTAGATCAAAACAACTTCTATATGTCTTTAAGAAATAAGTATATTTTTTTGAGGGGGGGGCGGTTATAACAAACACACTTTGTATTGCATCCACACCTATGAGGAATGTAAAGTTACTTACATATACACTGTATCTGTTAACATATGTCTGCAGTAATAGGAAAGTAATAGAAACACTGAAAACAAGGCATGGCTGTTGACTCACTAGCAAGAAGGAAAGCTATAATTGTATATGTAAATAGGTAGCGATGCAATAGAGGGGAAAATTGTATTTCTATAGAAGAAGCTAGGAAAATGAATATGCAAATGTTTTATACTTTCATTTATACATTCATTACACTGTAAATAAAACTCAAATAATTACCTCACTGTTCAGTCCAAGAAAAAATATTTCACAGGAAAGTTTTATTTCAATTTTTCTTCAGATCTTTGTGAGAGGTGAGGAAAGACAATAGAAATGGGAAAAGAAAAGCATTTTTTTCTCTGAGAGCTTACCTCTTTTTCCAGACTCACAGATCTGTTTGGGACACCCCTGCCCTTAGTGTTCTTTCAAAAAAAGAAAAAAAAAAAATCTAAAACATTAAGATAAAGAGTTCTTGAGTGAATAGTGAGGAGAAGACCCCATAGTGATTTTTGGCCTTATTAAAAGGGATGCAGAAGAGTTCTATGTATGTAAGACATTCTAGGGCAAATGAGAAGCAGAAATTGAAATGTATATTTTTAGTATATTCAGTATGTACTCAGGTTACCTCTATAAAAATAACCGCAGGTCTGCCAAAACATGAGGGAGAGAGGAGGTCAAGCTAAAATACCCTGGCAGGACCGACGGACACAGGCCCATTGAGCATCCTGCGCACGCAGGTCTGCAAGCTGGGAGATGTGTGTTCCAGGACAGGATCTGCTTCTCTGCCAGAGACCCCGCAGACCGGACCCCTCCAGCAGCTCCGCCAAGGGCTGGTAGCGCCTGCTCCCCCCGCTCCCCCCGACATTTGACAGCACTTTGCACTTCGACGATGCAAAACTTGGCCACCCTGATGCTGCTGGAAGACCTCAGATTGCCTGCCCTCAGGGCTCCTCAGCGCTTGGAAAGTCTCTGAAATAGCTATTCCAGAACGTTATTTGGGCGTACATCCTCTCTGGATGCTCCTATTTCAGAATAGGAGTGCTTTTTTGGACCGACCGTAATCCATATTCAGAGCTAATTCAGAAACTGTGTGGCTGTAGGGGGACTTAAACCAAAATAGCTGTTCAAAAATAATTATTCTGGAATAATAATTACAGCTCTTATTTCTGCATTAAATACCGTTATTCGGGAATACCTCTTCCAGTGTATTTCCACATGGAGGTGAGCCCTGAGTGTTCTACCACCTGTGTTTTCCTCAATCAGATGAAGAAAAATCCTTTTGCCAAAGCCCTGGGAAATAAAATGAAAATTCTTTAAAATAAAATGCTGCTCTAAACTGCAGTTATTTTGACAATAGATCAATCAAAGGTATCACAGTGTATTTCTGGTGCCTGAAGAGATGAATTCTGAGCTGTAGCTTCTGTTGCGTCATGGAGCTACTCATTGCCTTAAACTTAACTAAGGATGATTCATGGGCAATTAAAAAATAACAAAGAAGAGAAACGCCTTTTAGGATGCTGAAATAATACCGCAGTTTATTTCTTTGACGAGGTTATTTGGATTGGGTTTTGCAGGTACTGACAACAGGTGCTGGACCCTGGTACTCAAGGGGTAATTTCAAGTTGTGTACTTGGGTTTCAGGATCTCATTTAAACGAAAATTACTTGATTGTTCAAACCCCCTGGTGCGAGCCAGCAGGCTTCTCAGGTGGGGAAACGCAGGGAAGCGGGTAGGCGTTGACTCAAACCCAGGCTCACCAGCAAGGCAGCACGGATACAACCAGTTTAAACCACACTGCACAGCTCCTGTCCCCATGCTTGAGAACAATTTGCTGAGTTTCTACAACAATCTCCATGCAGCGCAAAGCGGACGGAGTCAGCTCTGTGCCCTTGTGCCTGTAGGACACTGCCCACGGGGCCCTTGGGAGCTTTGCTTTTCCATGTTGGCCCCACGCAGCTCTGCAGGGAGATGCCAACTGGAACAGAAATGCCGCTGGACCGGAGTCAGCCAGTTGTTTGTTGTATATATTTCAGTAAGGACCACTATGAATTTAATACATTTTCTAGTAATAAAACGTAAAGATGGATGTCAGAAGGCGTGGGAGGAAAGGCATTGGTACCGTGAGCTTAAGGTCCTTGGGCAGCTGCCCTCCCTCCATGGCCAGTGGTCCCTCGCAGGACAAGTCAGAGAGGCCGCGGAGCTGAGATGCTCTGAAGGGCTCTGCAGCAGAAACTTTCTCTCCTTTGCCTGTAAAGGGAGATCACCCAGCTCTCACAGCCTGTGGTGTTAACAGCTCTTTAGGTCTGTAATAGAATTATAGCATACAGCAACAAAGGGAAGGCTGAACTTCCCCTAAATCTACGCTCAAGACCAAAAAGGTAAGATGCTATGCCTGTCAAAAGACAGATGTCAGGTTGTCGAGACTGTCATAGTTACTGCTCGAAGGCCAACGGGTAATAAATAACCATAAAGTCAGCCTATTAATTTCTTTACTAGCCCTGGCCAAAATTAGGCCACTGCTATTTGTAGCAGAGAGATAAATACTGGATGAGTACAACGGAATAAATTGCTGTTGTGAGTTACGAGTTAATGGGTGTTGAAAATGTATAAATTATAGATATGAAATAATTATGCAAATGATATTCCTTCATCCAATCATTTATTTAGTGGAAACACTTATGCAGTATCTTTACAGAGTGACTGCGGTGGCAGAAATGGTCCTATTGATGTATAACCTGTAAGCGTTAGAAGTAAACAAACTTGTGTTATAAACGGCCTTGTCTGCCTTTCAGGAACCTCAAAGCTTTTCCTAATGTTAAATAACGCCCTAAGGTGGTCCTCAGAAATACAGGGATGGGCAATCTGAGGCACAGAACTGGCTAGGGAAGTAAGATCCAGGGTTTTCCTCCTCTTAAGTTTCCTGTACCAGTTTCACTGCTGGTGGCAATGCTTGGCGTAACACGTTCCCGGGCTCATCACCCCAGCCTAAACTATCCATTGCCCCCAACCCTGCTGTGCCCCTCGGGTGTGTCTGGACAATTGTTCATGGGACCACTTCCACAGAGGAGCTTAACCCCATTTTTTTTTTAAAAAAAAGTGTATTAAATAGCATTTTAAAAAATAGTTTACTTTTGCAGAGTTTTTCCTTTTTATTGTTTTTTTTTAATTGCACGATTCCCTTGGTGGGAATGCCCGGTGGCAGG